>NW_026861294.1:0-117244 GCF_026571515.1 Ruditapes philippinarum
CCAATACACGAGCATCTGAATATGATATTTCTATCGCTTTCCCTTTCTCTGTCGTCATTAAAAGTAAAACCCCAGCAAAAAATTAGCCAATCAATGGGCATGCTCTGGAGTACGGGTAACTAATACCTGCACTCCAGTTAACACACTGTCCATGTACATGTTAACGATTTAACTCTTACACTACACATTTTAAACAGAAAGGTACCCAAACTATAAAATAAATGTTTATTTAAATGTTCGACGCCTTTAACTGTTCTTATTATTTTTTCTTCTATAAATTGTTAGTATATTAAGTATAAATAGTAAGTAATACCTGCGCCTGTGATTGTAACACTGATCAAAGAAACGATCATCAAAGTTAAAATTAAACCTCTCATGCTATTGCCTGAAATATTAAAAACTATTTCAATATAAGGAAATATGAAGAGCATCTTACATAGACTAATACTCGTGTTTTGAGAAATGAGGAAATTATTATATTTTTTACACTCAAACCACACAATAACATCCAAAATTCTAACATCCATAATTTCTATCTAGAACGACTATTATGACCACGTATGTAAATAGAAGTGGATGTTAGTAACTGATATTCAAAATATACAGTTTTATACTCGTAAGCTTAAAGTTACGTAAATATTCATAGATAAATGTATTAAACAAATTATGTCTACATTTCCTTAGAATGTAATTGACATGTTAAACTTCTTTATATATTTAATATATTTACCTACCATGCATAATTTTATATCTATAGAAGTAAAGTAGGCTAAAACTTACCGTTTTATGTTTCACCTGTTGTCGTGATAACAAGCAGTCTAATGCAAATTTGTATTTTAAATGTGGTTATATAGCATGTCAAATTGACAATGGTAAACAGGATTTAATAAGTGCAATGTGTGACATGATGTACAACAAAAACCAACCAAGCTCGCTAAGACACTCATTGGTCAACTCATCAAAACGGAAATTTAAAGCTGCATGTCTCAAGATGATTAAAATATTTCAACAAAACTTGAGAAAAATGTACAAAGATTTCAGGAAAAAAAAGTAGATGAATTTCAGACTCAAATAATAATTTAATAGATGTTATGTGCAATTATGCAGTATTTATAAGTTTATTCATACTGTGTTACTACTGTAGTAAAGGGAATGTAAATGATTTCCTTTTTTTGGTTACTTTACAATACAATATTATACTCTTAGATGCATACTTCAAACTTTTCATTAAAAATTAAAATTGATCTGGAGGCATGCAGCTTTAACGGCGTAAATTTACTTATCAATAATTAACATAACAAACAAAAGGAGTGTACTTCGTAGGTTTCACAATATATATTTCTTGATACAAATGACGTTTGAAAACATCATTATCGAGTTAGATCCGTTCATTTTATGTATTATATACACATCGTTTTAGTTTCGATTTAAAACCATTTGCATTCGTCACAAATGTTACAAATCATCTTTATGACTTTTTGTTTTCTTAAATGTTAAGCTTTAATCACATTGCTTTGTATGAATTGATCTTCTTTTGTCTACATGCGAAACTGATCGTAAGTTTTGGCCTTGCAGCTGATTGGATATTTCGAAAAGTTATTTGAAACAAACCAAATTGTTATTGTTGCTTTTTTGTTTGTTTTCTTTTTTGTTGTTGTTGTTTCTTCTCTTTATTTTCTTTTTTTTCTATTATTTTCTTTTGCATTTTACATTTTGCATTGTATCAATTTTTTGTTGTTGTGTATACGATATATCGCACTGTCGTCGCACATTAGGTGAAATGGGAAAAATACTTGATCTGTGAAAATTATACACTATCTAAACTCTTGACAGTTCTGTTTGTGACAAGAATATTTGACTCTATAATAGATTAGGATACCTCGGGGCGGGCACAATTGTAACCATTTAACATATTTGTAAGAGTATCATTAGAAGAATGAGCATACCAGATTTATAAGCTTAAGCAATTTCGCTTTCGGAGAGGATTCCTTTTTTTTAGATTGCACTTGTTCCTATTTTATCTCCTTTGACAAAGAGATATAATTGACTGTTACTATTTGCACAAACATTGAATAATTTCATTCAAGAAACATTTGTGTCAAAATCAAAATTGATTTAGTCTGTACATGAGGGATAAGGAAAACATCTCTCACTTTCCCTTACACCGGCTTGAGCGTTACTAAATTTTCAACACTTAAAAATTGCTGTAACCAAAGAGCCCGAATGACCATAATGATATAACAACACTCAAGTGAAGTGACCCTTTTACAGCTGCCACATAGCACTTGCCACCTGTAAAGTAAAATCATCTCGAGAAAGTGTCATCCCTCAGAAACATTAATAACAAAATCACATGGAAATTGAAAAGTTTCATAAAAATCATGTGATTTTTAAGACATTGTCATTTGAATAAATTGCGGACGGACAAAGTTCTAGCATTTTTGGTGTAAAAGATTTTTCTGTTATCTATATGTGGCATTTTTGTCAAGAGAACAGTAGAATAAGCACATGAAACGGCGGTGTGTGTACTAGTAGTCTGTTTTTGTTGTTTCCTTCTTTCTTAAAAGTGTTCTTTTTAACGGAATGAATCTCACTAACTATTGCAAGTTGTCCGAACATTGCTTTGCACAGTGTCTCCAAAAAATCAAAGCAGTAGAACAAGATAATGATTTATTTTTTATGAATCATAATTGCAAATATCCTTCGAATGTCTAAATTTGCTATATTTTCCGTTAAAAAAACTATTCAAGGGTCCTTTGCCAGTCTATTTGTACAGATTTACGATTACCCGGACGTTTTGTACAACCAATATAATATATCTTAATTCAATATGTAAATGGACTATATCGATATTTTGACGGTTTCGTTATCGCACAATGTATAAATTATACAAATTAAACATTGAGACCCGACCATGGTCCAGTCTTAAACAAATAAATTGCTTTTAATAGATAATAAAGGAAACGATTAAATCAAAACTATTATTTTTATCAGTTTATAAAATCTTTGTTAAAATACAAACAAGTGCTGAACGTTAATAAAAACTAATACATTCCAGTGACGTAAATAATGAAATGAATTCAAGACAAAACATCTACTAGTTTCGACTTTAATACATCATCATAAGATAACACCATATCGAATTTTTATCTCCTTTTTGATGTCTAATTGGTCTTTTCGGAATGTATTAAATCATGTGTGGTTCAGATCTCCTGCTTCAAATCTGTCCATCTGTTTATCATGGCAATTTCACAAATCTGCTGCAATTTCACAATTTCGTCACATGTTTCCCATTTTGTCACAATACAACATGATTTCAAACATTCTTATATCTGATATCTGAAATTATGCTTCGACGATTTCATCATATCTCTGTAAATCTTGTCAAAATATTCGTTCTGAGCGATTGTAAACCAGTTCTTCCAGTCCCCAACGTCTCCTGAAAACATGAGTTTTATTAATTGATATTTTTGCTATAATTTGATATTCATCATCATCTGATAGTAGTTCGTTCAGGGTATTTTTGGTAAAGTGACATTGTGACAAGTACAAGTGAAAGTCGAAATAAGTTTTCACTTTGCCATAATTCCTTTCAATTTAAGAAACTTATTGGCATAAACGATTTATAACTGACATTGACCAAGAAGATGTCTGTGAATATCCAACAGTTTTTAACTGGAAGGATTAGTTTATAAAAAGAGCGGGGCAATTGTTTTTATACTTTAGGCAGTGTTTTTCTTATCCCAAACCTCCCCAATATTTTCCAATATTAACTATTTGTACATCACCTTATCAACAGTCAATCTTTTGAAATATATAGTGAATTCAGCTTAAAGGCTCAACTTGACGACGAAAAAAAGCCAAATGTCACTTTAAATGTTTATTGAATTATACAGACATTAAGTGTATAAAGTTATTTATCTGCTGCCAAAGTTATTGCTTGGATTTAAAAAGAATACTTCCAAAATGTTTGTAATATTAAATATGGTAGAAAATTGTCTTGCGTTAAAAAGAAATTACTGTTAATGGGTTAAAACCATGGTAGAATAATATTTTGTTTCGGAATATTTGTTATTTTCATACAATATTCATGTGTGTTACGTAACATAGACATTTTATATTACAACATTTTAAGGAATCGACAAGCAGATTTTGGAACCAACAAAATTTTAATGGTGATAAACTTTACAAATATATTTAATAAAGATAAAGTCTTATATCCTTAACTCTAAATCGTTTTGATTGTCAAACTAATTCGAGTAAAACACTTAAAATTTATGATTGGAAAAAAATTGTTTTATATAAACCGCGGCGCGGGAGTGAAATAAAGCCATTCAATAAAAACGATATTACACTAGTGTAAAACACTTTGACGTGACGTCATTTGCATTATATATAAACATAGCGTTAACAAAATTTAACTTAACAGTTTACCGTTCGTATGTATATTATTTGATTAATGATATTCGAGTAGAACTCGTTTAATTAAACAATATTTTTCTCGCCATTTGATTTTATTCAACTCGTTCAATAAATTTAGTTTAGACCTTCTTTCATTCAATATCATCTATGCTTTTCTTCTTTTTTTTAAAATACAGAATCAATTTCAGAACAAAACATAAAATGACTTAAGACTGGATTACCACGACTTTTAACCATTTTGAAATGTCTCAATAAAGCAAGAAAATATTTGTTTAATCATACTTGATTTGAAATTCTTGCTGAATTTCTGAAATTTTTACTGATAAAAATGTTATAGTATTGAAGACCTGTTTTCTGTCACAAACCTTTCCTATAGAATGTGAAACCCTCTATTGGATCTTGTGGAAATAGATACTTCTGTTTATCTTTTGCCATATTTTCAAACTGACATTTTTCACTTATGGCTTCAAAAAGACCGCCCGTGTCCTCTACGCCAAGAAATTTACCAAGTCGTCTTACTTCCCGAAGAGTGTTCTGCATTTGTAAAGGAGATAAACTTGTTTAAGCAATTGGTTACTAAATAAATTGTTTTAATAAAACATTTATGTTAATTAAAAAACATCTTCTGGAAAATTATATTTTACGTGTTGTTGAAATACAAAGTGTATAATTTTATTTAAATGCACACTAATTGCAAACACATACGAGACTTATTTTATTGATCAACTATTGCATAAAATATCATCTAAAACTTATCTCGCAGACAAACCTGGTTAACGATAGAACTACCTCTTTCAGATAGATTGATCTATCGCTTCTTCCGAGCTAGTGATGTCGCTAAAATCAGGTGTCAGCAAAGGTAAAGGGTTGTCATTTCTTATATATTTTTATAAACTCAACAACAATTATCGACTTTCGGAGGATGCTATACCATGTAGATATGATTCTAAGTTTCTAAGAAGCGTAAAGTTTGTACATTTTTGTGTCGCGGCGTTTACGAGTTAGCCAATTCAGCGTTGCAATGGTGAAACGGTCCATTTCAACGCTATGTTTGCTAACTTATAAACGCCGGTACAACCACATTTCAAACGAAAGTTTAAAAACCTTACGTTTTTTCTAGAAATTTTAATCATATGTACATTGTATAACATTTTTGATATTTGGTCTACAGTTTACAAAATGTTTAGAAAATGACAACATTTTACCTTTGTTGACAACTGAATGTAGCGACATGCACTAGCTCGGAAGTAGCGATAGAGCGATTTACCGTTTACCTCCGTAAGAGGTAGTTCTATCGTTTACCAGGCGTGACAGAATTAAGTTCATGATTTCTACCTATCAAATCATAGTAAGGTATTCGTATCATTACCTCCTTCAGATCCTCATAATATACAAGATGTACTGGAAGGTTGGGTGAGGTCGACATTTCTTTCTCCCACTCTAAGACATACTCAAACCAACTATTGTATTCCGCTGATAAACAAATATAAACTTGTGCCAACATTGTTGTCATTTCCAAAGTCAATAAAGTACAAAATAAATCCATATCACACACATTATAGCCCCGAGTTAAAAAAATATCAAATGCTTATTGTAATAAAAAAGAAAGTTCTGTCAAATTGTAAAAAAAATGATGGTGTGAAAAAGAGCAATTAAAGATGGTTGAGAACAATACTGACTCTGTTGGACTCGTACATAACTTCAAAACCTATATCAGAATCTGCGTCACCTCGTCCAATATAATTGTGACAGCTGTGTACTCGTCCATAAGAATTTAGTATTGTACTCAACGATGTATAATAGCCTCAAGTTATAAATAACTATGACTACAAAATGATTTGTTTATATTGGGTTAATATAGACCCTATATGTAGTAAGTGTTAATTTCATAATTGTTGATTTCATGGGAAAAAAATACAGTTTAAATCATATAAGATAAAAAAATTTTCGTTTACTTTTGTTTTATTGATTTTAGTACAATTGTTTATCGATTTAACTGTCATTTAAGTTTCTTGTTTTATTAACAAGTTCAATTTAATTAAAAGTGTAATGTAAAATTTTAAGTATCATAAATATCTTAAACATGTTACTTTTTCCTTGTAAGAATAATGGTAGAAAATTTTCCCATTTGCCGTCGTATTCAAATGCCGTTATACCCTTAGTGTGGTTGTATAATGATACAGCCAAATCTTTTGGATTACGAAGCACATAAACAAATTTGCAACGGAGTACCCTTGCTTCTTTTGGTAGGCGACTGTAATGAACATGAGTGTTCAACACCTGTAACAATAGAAATGGAATATGCCATTATACTGCATGTTTGAATTGTATAATTTTATGTTTAAAAATGTTACAGGAATATTCTTTTTGTGCAGCTGATACTAAGTATTAAGCAGTTTCCGCATAATCAATGATATTAAGCTATTCATATTTATATATACTAAGAGTTTTTGGTTATTTACATGTATGCGTAAAGTACATATACCCGAGGTGATGGCAAATTTTCTAAAGCCTCCCAGGAAAAGGCCTCAATCATATTCTCGATTTTGCTTCTTTTTATTGTCTCGGCTTTCCCTTCAAACATCATGGAAATAATTTCCCATGTCCAGTGTGTACCTACAGTGACGATAAAATACACCCTGTAACACAACTTGAAAGTCACAAAACAATCCAATACTTCTACGAATGCCAAGGTTATAGAATGACATCAATATATATAATAATTGATATAGAAAACAAAGTGATATATCTATTTACAATTAAAAAAGTTTTTCATATTGTTAGAGTGAGTATATAGTATATTTTTCCACGTGAAATTTAAACACTTTGCATTGGTTCAATTGGAAGTTTGAAGTGTAGTACATTTTATATATCAAAATACATAAATACTTATATTGAATCTACTTTACCAAACACAATTCAAGGGAGAGTCATTATATTGATGATGATAGTACAAATATAGCTTTTAGTCATATTTTTGTTGAAACAATTCTTCTTTCCCATTTTATTCATTAATTTTGATTAGCCCAACTATGATTTTTTGGTGGTTCTATGTGGTTTGAACGTCGTTCATCCTCTTTGTAAAATGCTAGACCTTAGATAAATAATAAGATTAAAGTGACATTTACCTGACTTTACAGGTGCACATATAAATACGTCGTCTGCTCTACATTTGAAGTTTGCCATTTCTCTAATTTTCTTTGCCGTTTCTTGTGGTGCATTAAATGTACATGTCCAATAGCCGTCAGTATTGAGGTATGTTATACTGTGACCATCGCCATCCTCTTGTTTATATTCCGTCATTATTTCCTCTCAGTAGGTATACTTCTGCAGATATAAAGTAACTTCCAGATGTCCTTTCTTTCGATTTAAAATTATTTTCACTAACATTTACATGAGTGTTAAGATTTAGATGAACTTTAAATAATATGATTTGGTAAAGCGATAAAAATATAAACATAACTCGATATCACATTTTTACTATAAATGAAAAAATACCTGACTCGTACACACAGAAGAACATAAAGGTGATCTATATTCGCGTAATTTTTAAAGAGGGCTATCATACTGTGTCGTTACACTGATAAATACTTCAGTCGTCGTATCATGAAGTCGTTGAAAATTAAATGCTTGTATGAATACATTACGTTATCTTAAGAGAGAATGTAGGCCATTGTGCAGTCCTCTTGTATGTTTAGTGATAAATTATGATATGGTTGACGTAAACGTATTTCATTAAGTTTTTTTTAAAGGAGGAGATTTATAATGTCAATAATCTATGTGCCGAATCATTATATCACACAAATTATGTTACATATATATACGATTTGGTAACATCAAAACATTCTTACCATAAAATCTCTTCTTCTCCTGCTGTCCTTCCTCACTTTGTCAAGTTGATTAATTATTTTTGAAATGAGCTCAATCAAAATTAAGCAATTGACAGTTTGGGCTCCTTGACACTGTACGTTTTCTCACTTGTCTCAAGATTATTTGAAGTGTCCATATTAATAGCTTAGAAGTTATTCTTCGGAAAACAAATACACTAACGAAGGTTAAACATATAAAGTAAGTAAGGTAGAATTATCGTTCTTAATCTCATTTGTCTCATTCCCTGTATCCAGTTTTAATCAAATACCTTCGGAAACCTATGACGTTTATTAAATAGATAACTATTGCATGTTCGTGTACTTTGTATTTTTATATCTTTCATAATTCCACTTAATTTAACCTGAGACAATTGTCACTTAAACCAACGGTGTACGTAAGTTATTTCGTATTTTTTCTTGTTTCCTTGTTTTGAGTTAATCTTGTTTAACTTTGATTTACTAAATGGTAGATTATCTGTTAAACACTTCAGTCATGTCCATCAAATTGGTGGCAAAGTATTCTAGCATGCTTCAAAGTATTCCCCTATTACGCTGAATTAAGCTCGGGATACCTTTAACGATTCTCTTTTTATTTGCATATAAGAAAGGAAATAAATACGGTAATATTTTTTCTTGCGTTGTTTAATAATGCACTGTTTATCGTCCAAATGATCTATGGTCTTTCGAGGTTATGTTTCTCTTAACTTTTGAACGCGAATCAGGCATTATTACACAACAAAGCAATCCAAATTGGCATACATCTCCTTAATAAAAGAAAATGATATACGTGAGTATAGTCGTTAACTGCAAAATTTGGGAGTCAGTTTCAGAAGAAACATGAATGAAATACTAGATTTAATTAGCTAAATATGCTTAACAGATAAACCTGTATGAATAACAAAAGAAGTTTTTCTAAGACTATGAATTTTCTAAATATGAGAACACGATATCCATCCTCCTGTAAACATCTGCAGTTTGTCCATATAATCATCATGTTCCTTGTTATTTCAAGGACGTTTTCGGAAGTTTTCAAATAGACATTAAGGCATAAGTTAAACTAATCAATACAATATCTAAAATCTTCGCATGTTGTGAGTATGAAATGACAGAAATATTGTGAGTGAAAATAAGTTTGGTGTCACCGATCTCACATTTGAGTTATCAGAATTATTAACAAATATGAGGTGATTTCATAACTTATACACTTATACATACGTCTATAAAATGATGTGTTTGCTTTTGCATTATGTTTTCTCTTTTTTCACAATACATTGAAACATGCAATTGCATATATTTGTTTTCTGTTACAATGTTTAATTCCAATAAAGGGTCTTAAAGTTCTTTAATAAATATGTCATTAAATAGGAGCACAGGTTAATAGAAAAGAGGGGAAAAGGGGGGGATCTGCTCTTAACTCGTTCTTGAAATGTTGCAAATTTATTCAAACGTTCGAACGTTTCAGATTTCAAAAGGAATTAAACTACATTACCATGTCAGACAATAAGGTATTTTTTACCTTCATTGTGACTTATCTGTCCTATAATTAACCATGAAAGTTCAATGCAGGGGCAGATAACTAAACGGTGATCCCAAAATATGTTTTGGTAATAATTTTCTAACAACCTGCCAAGTTTAAAGAAATTCTAAAACATATTTTTGCCTGTATGTCTATGAAACTTTCCGAAAACGTATTTTACTTATTTTTTTCATCGAGCTAAATAAAATATATAAATAAATTTCAAGTACAAAGTGTATAAAATATAAACAAAAGTTTGAAAGTAAACGTTCGTATATTATATTGATTTCTATGAAATCATATGACATCAATTAAGTTATATTTCAGTATGTGAAATGAGTTAAGAACATTAAAAAGAATAACAAAGTCATCTGTTCAACTTAAAACGGATGTTTATATGCGGATGTTTCTAAAATCATAATGTACTATTTATTTTTTTTAATGTTGAATTCCGCGTAAGTCGGTGCAATACTTATAGGCAATTAAATTCTTCTTTAGCAATAAATACACAAAAACACACATTATTTATCAAGATGATTTACTTTAAATATTTTTTTTTTCGAAACAGATAATGCTAGCTTACTTTTTCACTACTCTTAACATAAATGATCCTTTAAACTATTATATCGACTTAACTAATATCGTAGTTGAAATAGGAGTAGATAAATTTAGACTGAATACAATATAACAATTAACGCATGATCGACTTTAGGCATATACCTACCATAATCTTTAAACATGAATTTGAGATTTAAAGAGTAGCTATAAAGAAAGAAGTTTTAAAATGATTTTAAGGATATGTTGTTTATTTGTCTTTATACAGACGGTTGGTAAGTGTTATTATCATTTAACCTTTTCGTTGCTAGTGAAACAATATAAGTTGCATTATAGCTTGATTGGCGTGCTTATTAAATAATATATATTCTCAAACCTAAAGAGGAAGTTTAAAAACTTGAATGAAAAATCGAATACACAGTATATTATTTTCGTAATAATTATATGACACTCAAAAGATACAACCTTGATATCATTTCTAAATGACTAAATAAATGGCATGCGAAATATTTATTGTGCAAGCAAATTAACGAAAGAGAAATCCTAAAAGTTAGTTAAAATAGTTAAAAGTCTAGTAAATGTATTAATATAAAGGCACATTATGCCTCAGAAAACCAATTTGTTATTTCTTCAGAACCATTTAACATGTGTTTAAAATCGTTTAGAAATGACTTCTAGCATGTTTGATGTGCGCAGTAATGTGTTATACAAGTCAAAATTTCAACATGTAGACAAAGAGTATTTTGAATTCTATATAAAGTACTTATTCACTATAATTATATCATTTGCTAATTCACTAAGAGACGCAATTAATAGTTTATCTGTAAGACAAATGAGTAATTGTTTGGTAACTGTAACAAAAGATACAAACAATAAAATATTTAAGATATGAAAATGATATCTGAGGCAAAGTGGACCTTTATTTTCAATTTGTTTCACATTGTTTGACACATATGTGTTTTGGGGTGTATGAAATGAATGCCGTTGTCCAGTTTTGTATACATAAGAATTTATAAGAAATTGTATAAAAATGTTAACTCCGAATAAAAATAAGGAAAATAGTCAATTACAATAAATGCTCATGCACCTAGATTTTTGCATTAAACAATTATAAACAAACATCTGTTGAATAATAAAAAATACCATACTCAATTACAATATATCATATATTCAATGTATGAATTTATCGGTTAACATTAATAAGTATGTGAAATGGCTTATGCGATATCGGTATATACCGTATGCCTCTGTAAATATCGCATATACCAGGTTTATTAATTCGTTTAAGTCTTCAAACCAATGAACATGATTGCCGTGAGAATATCTTTACGTTAAAATGTAAAACTACCGAAAAGGGTATATTTTGATGTTACAAATGAAATTCAATGCTTTTTTAACATAACTGAATAAACAAACGTACATTATAAGGAAATGTACATATCTGTTATTTATTATACATGTCTCATTATCATAAGATTATTTGTAATTTTTTCTTATTTTTAGACAGTATCATGTGCTATTTCTGCACGGATACGAGCAATTTAGATGGACGGAATCAATGCCAGACGTGGCATAGAACCATGCGACATTACCGAAGGAAGTATGAAAAGACAGGCTCGTACACAATAGATAAATATGTAAAGAACTGTTCAGAATATGGTGGTATTGACTCGCCGAAATACTGCATGGTTGCACAGATCGACGAAGGAGGTAAGTAAGACACAATTGTCATTTAGCTTGATCGTATTATTAAACATATGTGAGCATTACGAATAACATTGTTTGGTATAACACAACACATTTATGGGAATATTACGCCCTACATTTCACATTTACTGACCGACTTTATAAATGTTCAGAATTCGGTCGATCCGTAATAACTCCTACAATAAACAGTGTGTGTCAGCACACTAGAACATTATATAGAATGGCTTTTACAGCACGTATATTAAACTAAGGCGCAGCACATATATTTCGAAGTGTGATAAAACTTATCTATAGAGAAAATTGTACAATCCAGTCATATGAGTTTACAACATAGTTGATTCTGTCAACATGAAATAATTAAAGATTACCAAATAGCATGATATAAGTGCGGTTTGAAAGCGGTATCTTTGTTTTCTTCAACTTGAATGCCAGGTCGAGGCTTTGACATTTGACTGTAGCCTCGCCCAACCATACTGTACGTAAAGCATATCCGCTTTGCAGTCTGAGAAGCAGTATTTTTAGGTATTTCAGGGACTTCCTTTTGCGAGTGGGGAAAGGCGCCGACTTACCGTCGATAGTTTGAATCCGATTAGGGGCTTTATATTTTTCATGTTTAAAAGTTATTCCGATAGTTTTTGCAAGGTTGATGGCTATAATAAGAGGCCTTCAGGTGCCGGAAATTCTGCTTTAAGAGTAAAGAATGAGAAGAGATCAAATGACATTTGGTTTTGGTGTGACAATGTTTCCCATGTCATTTATCCTTAGTTTATAAAACAATGATTTGTATTCATTTGCTTACTATCACCATTACTTTTCATTACGTTCAGTCATAAATAAAAGTTTATTTTGCAGAGCATACACGGACATTTATAAGGGACTGCAGTGATGGTACTTCATTTTTCAGCGACGATGTTGACGTTTATCTACAAAACCAGAAAGTTAAACCCGACAATCAGACAAGTTGTGAAGCATTGACATCTCTTGGAATAACAGCCTGTGTAACTCTATGTGGTTATAATGAATTCGGTGTTGGAGATTTTTGTAACGGACCTACTGACATCTCTAAAGCGTCATCTTTATACAAGAATGCTGCATTGTTCTCAATACTTGCAGCTTTGATTTTCTTCAAATAGTATTTTGTTGACACGGCATTCTTTTCACATCATTTGATTTTAGGAATGAAGTAGGAGAAAGTTATAGAACCCGAATAAGCCAAGAAATATGCATATGTATCTAAAACAGTCTATTTGACAATTTGGAACATACACTATTTTGAGAAATGTTTCTATCACATTTTTCAATCATAAATCATTTGGATATAGAGAGCTTAATGTCAAACGATGCATTCATCAATTTCTAAACTTATATTGTTTCGTTTACATTTTATAGATAGATTACAATGTACGTATTGATACTTACAAATTTATAATAATGATTGAAGATAATTGTTCGTCTTTGCAGCGAACTATGTTAATAGATGAAAAGTCATGACGCTGCCAAGTGGTATATTTATATTTGTTTATTCTAATTCCGACCTGTTTACTTAAACTTTTTATTTCAAATGAAATACATTTACGCTTCAAATGTCTTTAATGGCAAATATTCGTATGAACCAACATAAAGACATTTTTAAAAGTGTAAACCTATTTTATGTAAAGATTTACTATGAATTGTTCCGTTAAACTATGTTTCATGTTCATGTGTCTTACAGGTGTATGCTATACTATCATATAAATATATAGGCGAACGTTTTTTTATGATCTTAGAATAGCATTTTCAGAAAATGTCGGGAAAATAAAATCGTCAATGTCACTTTAACAGTTTGCTTATTGCAAAGGTTAACTACTGTAGTATTCTATGAAGGTTAAATCTTATTTTTCATTTAATCTGCTTTTCAAAACACATGTCTCCATCTTATATGACTATGCAAAGATTTATTAATAGTAAAGAAATGACAGAATGTAGTTCAAATTTCCTAGGCTAGTTTAAAGGCATATGAATCGAAGTAATTGATCTCAGTGTACTCTAAATCCACCCAAACGCCACACCAACCCTACCCCGTTCTCTCTGCCCCAGCAATATTGTATTACAGTAAATGTGCCTGTGATTATATAATAATGTCGTTCAAATTTTAAATAAATTATACTGTACACATTTCATTGTACCCGGTAATCATATATATTGTGTAAGAACGATCTTATGGTATGGTTTCATTGACAGGTCTTTTGAGAATGTAAAGTTATATATTTGATGTTATTTGTACATTTTCTCTAGATAGTTTTGTTATTTTCATAATGCGTTATAAATATTCGTATATTGGCTTGTTAAATATAAAAATCTACTCTAAATTCCATTAAAATTATTACATTTAGAGAACCTTTATTGTAGTAGGAACATGATATTATAATAGTAGTATACATATTTAATGTTGAGTATACATGTCTTGATATAAACACAAAAATTTGACATGAAATTATATCTGTACACTATATATCTTTCTGTCATATTTTTCATTACATAACTTGTGTTTTTAGGTTATTTAATTTAAATCATACAATCGGTAAATTCCCCAACACATTTTCGATCCGCACATTAATACGCATGTGATTTTATGAGTAACTCCACCTGTCTTCAATTTTCATTTGTTGCTTTTTTATTACATTTCCTTTTTCGAGCAATATCTTAACAAAGGAATCTGCAATAATTCTGCTTTATTTGAACCATAGAATACTGATATACAGCAAATGTTGGTGAGAAGTGTCACTTTAATCTTTTAATAATCCTTCATTTTCTGTCTTTGCTTTTGGATATTTAAGGCTAATATCCTTGATGTCTTCTACAACAAATTCTTTTTTCAGGACCGCAATTTTAACTGTAATTTTCTCCAAGGTGACAGCGATGTCGGCAGACGCAATATATCTCAGAAAACTGAGCAGAAACAATATGTATCGTTAATAAGATGAGATGATAATGTTATAATTTGATTTTTTTATGAATTAATAATCTGAATGGAATAGTTGAAAACACATAACTTGTAAGACCTTTATAAATAAGCTAAAAAATAAGGCTCTGAAGGTAAACACTTAAACTTTAAGATAATTTTATTAAAATAAAATAAGTAAACTATATATATATATTAAGCGAATATGTCATATGGTTGAATTATTTGATAACACATTATACACATTAATGATATATACACTTACACTAACTAAACATACACTATTTATAATTGTACCTTATCTACATGATTATATACACATATACACATATTATATACATTAATATCAATTATACACTTATAACATTAATATTTGATATTCATAACTACATTATAATAAAGTATAATTTGAACACCAAAATAAAGTAAAAAAATGTAGATAGTTTATAATGTAGTGGTTGTTCATAGAAAGTGTAGTCGGACTTCCTTATGATTTTGTTCTTTACTGTATTTATATCGATTAACCACCTCTCTGTCGATTAAAAATCTATAACCAATCATTATCGGGTAATCGATATCCGCCATATTTTGAATATACATGTAAACAGTCATTTATGCTTTAAAACTATAATCATCCTTTTTGTAGATATATTAATAAATAACTTATTTGTCTTATTTGTATTTGTGTATGGTGTTTCCATTTATCTGAATTTGTATTGTTGATTGTTTGTATGTTCCGTGTCGTATTATTGTTTATGTATGTCATTACAGGACCATATTTACCATGTAAGTATAAGCAGATTCTGTCGAACCAACCCGGTCATTTTCTTTTCAGTAACCCATTGAGTACGCCGACGACAAATACTAAACTGATAACAAAATTTACAGTCTACTACAGCATAAACATTTTCAATTTGTATAGTTCCTGTTTTATTGAGATGAAAGCGCCCAAATACAATATGTTAATCTATATGTTGGAAATGTGTAAGCATGGAAATGGTTAACATGACATTGTACATATCGGAGTTTAAAAAATAATACATATACTATTAAAAGATTATTTCGGCTTGACGACAATAACCAAAACGTATAAAACACCATACATTAAATAAAGAAATAGTTACCTTGTGTATAGTCTGGACGAATCACCATAGTTATACAACTAACAATCAATATAAATAAAAAGAATGTTTTCATGTTGACACTGGTAAGAGTCTGTATGTAAAATATTTACAAATACTGAACTTTTCTTATTTATGATTTCAAAACAGGATATTGCTGTTTCTTTCATCTATGTTTACCTTGCGTTTACAATAGTTACATTTCCTTATCAATTTGTTTTGTTTTTTCTTTATTGTCTTATAAATTATAACATCTTTTTCGTAAAAAAGTAAAGACATAAACAACAGGTAACGTCATACAACAATTGTTATTCATGTCAGTTATATACACTTAATGTCAATTGATCATTCATTTATAGCTCTAATCACTGTTTATTGGTACATTGGATGTGACAATAATATTATACCAAAGAATAAATAAAAAACAAAACAAAAAGTTAATACAAGTCCATAAAGGCAATACAAGACGGTTATAAATATGATAACTGTTTTCGATATCGTATACTTTGTATTCAAAATTGCTTTTAACATGAGTTAATATTTCTACGCGATATTTATTTATTACTTTATTAAAGTCTTATCAATGTACACAGTTAAAATACATAAAATTTAAATCTACAAGATTTACAAGAGACTAAAAGGTTGACTTATTATTTGCATGTAAAATTCTAAAAATCTAAAATAACCTTGCTAATTTAAACCCGAATTGTGAACATATGATCAAATAAATCTATTGAATTAAATTAAAATACTGGGGTAACAAAGTACCTTAACAATTCCATATATGATTTAATATTGTAGTTATATGTAAAAAATAGAAGATTATTAGCAAAGGTATGTTTGAGCTGAATTAATTTTGTTTATATTACAGTATTTTTCAAATAACTTGTGTTGACTGAAGATATTTGAAAGAGGAATCTGTAATACAGTATACAATTGTACGTTTACATGCAGGAAAAAAACCCAAATAAACTTTGGTATTGTGGTAGAAAAACAAGTCATTTTCATCTGATAGAATGATCTAATAGACCTATCAACGAAAAAACACCACACGAAAATTAGCGGCCAACGAATAATAATGATTTTGCAGTATACCATTCTGAATACACGCATATGTTAGTACAATGACTTGTGTCAATTAGGAAATTGTTTTCATTTTTTACATATTCTCGTATAACAACCAATAAATATTGCATTCGTGAAAAAATGCCAACGCATTTATACAGCACTAAATAGTAGCAATATAAGTATACTTATTTTCTTTTGTCTCGATACAATTGAATTTTGCCGTAATGATCTTTGCCATAATGCAGTTTTGTCTAAATAAAACCTGGTTCTATGTCATATTTCAGCATGTCAAATGAAAGACAGTAAGCAGATATGTGTAATACTCAGTTTGCTGTATAAAATCACCATTATGTCAATGGTGTGAATCATAATATTTTCATATTATACTTAAATCATTTCATTAATATTCCAGCAAACCAAACATCTGTCTTGATAGAGGTCATGACCTCAAAGTCAACTCCATTATCTTCAAACCGCTGATTTTTTTAAACAACTAAGCACAAGTGATCACCATTATGAAACAATGTGCAGAAGGCAATAATTTGGTTGCTACCCCTAAGGTCAAGGTAACACTGAAAGGTCAAGTGTTAATACGTCTACATTTCGTGTCCTCTCCATTATTTTTAAACCGCTGAAAAAACAAATGAAATAACTTGGCTGAAATGGTCACTATTAAGACATGATGTGCAGAACCCAACATCAAGGTTACCCCCCAAGGTCAAGGTTATATGTTCTCCATAACTTTTTGACTTTTTGGAAGATTTTAAATTACTTGGCACAAATAATTACTATCAGTAAACTATATGCTTATCATAGACATGGCACAACATCAAAGTCATGGTCTGTAAAACGTCAAGAAGTACACATTCATGTCTGCTGCGAAAGGGGTTTAAGCTGTCCTTTAGACAGCTTTGTTTTTTATTGAAGAAAAATGCAAAACATGTACATATGTATAAAAGACATACCAATCTGTGTTGTTTCATTTTCTTTATTTCACTATGGTTTGAAGGAAAGCTCTGGCGTCCTAGAGCAGGACCCAGAAGCTATAATTTAAATTATATTAATAATTATAGAGGTGCACAAGACAATGTTTTATGCTAATTATCTAACATCTATGCTAGCCCTTGTGTTGAAAAAAGAAGGTTTTAAAAAAAACTACTGAATACAATCAAGGAAGAGAGTGAAATAAGAATCCTTAAAGAAAGCCCAACGCGGCAAAATTGAAACTTTTGCAGGCTCGGTTTGATTGAGCCTGTTCATGGACGGTACTGTCAAGTGCAATCTACCGTCCACGCCCCCTAGCACCGGCTTTAGCAGAATTCAACATTTAACATGAACTGGTATAACCACATTTACCCTTGGGCGGGGACAATTTTTACCCGAATGCTATGACAAACAAGTCACTGCACGGAATCAAACTCTTTGAACAACTTGGAGCCCTTTACCCAATGAATAATCCTTCTAAGCTTGGTTGAAATCAAACGAGAATGGCGATAAGGATTGAAAAAGTTCTATCCTATTACACTTTTTTCAAACTAACGGAAAACACAATGAGCCAGGAATATTTCTTAATTTTTAAATTATATCTACGTATGTGATGATGATAATAATGGGAATTGTGTTTGTGATCAATCTCTCCTGATAAATTCCCATCAAGATGCTCTCAAATGTCTGGACCAGTTGAAACTCTATTGTTTGAGTAAAGACATGAGTGACTTGTCCCAGGATTTGCGAACTGAAGATGAAATGGAAAGACAGTCTGTGAAAATAAGATCTTCAAATAAGCAGTCAACTCTTGGTGCATTTTTTAAGTGAAGTTTATCTGGAAAAAGATGTCTAAAAAGTCTGAAAAGGATATTTATACTCCATAACAACAAAAAGGAAACTGACTTTATTATGTGAGATGTTTATGTGACACTTGTTATTTGGTCTGAGTCAGAATCATATAAGACATGTTTTATGCATTTATTATGTTACAAATTGACTGTTACAGTATTTGCTTTTGTTTAGAAATGATTCAATATGACTTGTAATGTCCAATGAAAGTTTCAGTAATGTTTAATAGTTAAAACTTGAAAATAAATAAAAGTGTATGCATTATAATAATACTCATTTGTAATAGGTTAACACAGAAATAAACATGTACAGTTCATGTTATTGCATGGTTTTCAGTTTGACCAAACTCATTAATGAGACCAACTCGCTATTAAGACCAGATTTGCAAAATCCATCCAGTGATCTTATTAACGAGTTTTTACTGTATTATCATTCATTATATATATTGATTAACCGTAGTTAATTTCAGTGGACAATAATGGGTGTTTATTAAGATTTATCTCTCATTCGGAACACCTTAACGATAATTCATAATTATCTAAGAATTGATTCTAATTCAAAAAAGAAACAAGGGCCATGATTGCCTGAGTCGCTCACCAGCATCAACTGCTTTTCAGAGTTGGAAATTATCCATTGTCAATATGTTCTAATAGTAAATTTGAGCATAGAATATCTCTAAACAATAATTTAAAGCAATGCAAATACCTGGGGCATTTAAGCTTTAGCATAAACGGGGCCAATCAAATCAAAGTGAGCAAACTTGATAGAAGACTACCTAAGATAAGTAAGAATGCTACAGACAAAGTTTGCTGATCAACAATCATTTTTTTTCAGTAGAAGATAATGTTTAAAGGTTTTTCTATTTTTAACTTTAGTGGCCACTCAATTCGATATGAGCGAACTTGATAAAAGACTACCCAATAATGCTTCAAACAAAATTTGGTGATCATCAATCCACCAGTTGTGTATAAATAGACATTTAAAGGTATTTCTATTTTTAGCTTTAACAGCCCTTTAAAGGGGCAAATCAAATTAGTATGAGCACACTTGATAAAAGATTACCTAAGAATGCTACAGACAAAGTTTTGTGACCGTCCATCATTAAGTTCTTAGACAGACATTTAAACGTATTTCTATTTTTAGCTTTAGCGGCCCATAAATCAATCAAATTAATATTAGCAAACTTAATAACAGGTTGCCCAAAAATGCTACAGGCAAAGTTTGGTGATCATCCAACCATTAGTTCTGTAGAAGAAGTTGTCTGAAGGTTTTTTGTCTACTATTTTTAGCTCAAGAGACCCCTAAAAGATGCCAATTAAATTAACATAAGCAAACATGATAAAAGACTGCCTAAGAATGCTACAGACAAAGTTTGGTGAGAGAAGAAGAGAAGAAGACGATTGTTGACGCACGACGACGGACTACAGACAGACGGACGACGGACGCCGGAGCATCCCTCTTTGATACTAATAGCTACCCTGAACATTCGGTTCTGGTGAGCTTAAAAACGGTTCGTTAATCAGGCGGCCTTTTATGTAAATAACTTTACAAAGCATAATGAAAAAAAACAAACATTAGCAACAAACTCAGCATTTAGTTACTATATCGTTACATGTTAATTGTGTAATGTTGGTAAGTCTGTTATGTTGTGTTCCCTTTTCCTTATTCATCAGGTAGGACCGAAAAGATACCTATTCTGCAGGACATTTTTCAATTTATATGACGTTTAAAAATTGTTCTTCCATTACACAATGTTTGCAATTTTAATTTTTGACTTAAAAGTAATGAGACGCTTAATATTCCATTTAAATCGGCCTGTTATTAAAGCGTGATTTTGTTTATAAAAATCTTTGTACATGTCATTCATATTGTTTGTATTTAATAGTTTTTAAAAAGTTCATAAATCAAATTACTGGCCGATTCCGGTAATAATTCCCCGATTCCGGCAGTATGACAGTAATTTGCTGATCTTAATTAAATCTCTTGTTTAATGAATATCGTTGAACATGTTTATATCTTATAAAAACATGCAAAAGAAATATTTAAAAAGTTCACAAATAACCAAATTACAGGTCGATTCCGGTAATCTATCGCCTATTCCGACAGGTTTCCCGTTTTTGCCGATCTTCAATATTAATCTTTTTATTATTTATAACAGCGATTTTTCATAAATCTTTTGCTTCTTATTTAATACCGATTTCAATAAACATGATAAAAATTGTTTAAATTGTTTGTATTTAATAAAATAATTCAAGGTTATTTTTTAAACGTTAAAATATTGGTGGGGAAAAACAGACCGATTCCGGTAATTCCCCGATAGCCCTGGCACTGCATATATGCGATATGGCAGTTATTCGCCGACCTTAGATCTCTAGTTAATTATTTAATAAGGATTCTTCATTTTCAGAAATCTTTTTAGATATCAATGATATTGTTTTCTTTTTTCTTTCTTGCAAAGTCCATAAATTATAATAATACAGGCCGATTCCGGTAATCATTCGGCTATTTCGACAATATGACAGTATATGTAACTCGCCGATCTTCGATCTCTTGCTTTATTAACCAAAGGCGAATTGAAATTTACAAAATAAAAGAAAGAAAGAAACTTTTAAATATCATTCATGATATTTATATTTTATAAGACGAATATTAACAATGCAACAGAAACGTTAAAAAGTACAATAAACTAATTTATACGTCGATTCCGGTAATCCTTCGCCGATTCCGACAGTATGGCAGTAACTTGCCGATATTAAATATCTTGTTCAATTAATAAAAAGTGATTTTATTGACAATAATCTTATTACATATCATTGCTTTTGTTTATTTTTAATCAAGGGTGCAAACATTTTGTTAAAAGTTTAATGATAAGCAAATTACAGGCCGATTTCGGTAATCCTTCACCGATTCCGGCAGTTTGCCGTTTTCGCTGATCATAAATATTTGTTTATTATTATTATTATTTAAAAGCGATTTTTTCACAATCTCTAGAAAGATTAATGATAATGTTAAGGTTTTATAAAAAATGTAAAAGGAACATTAAAAGTTGCATAAACAACGAAATAATAGGCCGATTCCGGTCACGGGCAGTTTGGCAGTAGCTCGCCGATATTAGATCTCTTATTAAATTAATCAAAAGCGATTTTATTTACAAAAATCTTTTCATAAATCATTGATATTGTTTATATTTTATAAAATTGCAAGAACAAACTTAAAAAGTTTACTTATTACAAAGTTACAGGTCGATTCCGGTAATTCACCGCCGATTCCGGTCGATTCCGGTGATTCGGCCGATTCCGGTAAGTCGTGTAACCGCATTTAAAGCACACACAAATTTGAAAATTGTCACCATGGCCAAAAGAAATTTGCTTTACCTAAAACTTCACTCAACTAGTATATTCTATTTCATTCATACTTTTTTCTTTACGCCTGTGAATTATATTATTATAGACATATATCAAAACCCTTTATTTCAAATACTAAATATTCTATTCTGATGTTTGATATGCGCATTTTTTTAGGTAAAATATACATGTGTATAAAGTCTGATCTGATGTGAAATCAATGTAAATGTCAATCAAATTGCGTTCGTTTGCTTAAAAGTAATAAGGAGTGTCAACAAAATGAAATATAATATAACTGAATCAGTTTCCCTACAAAACAAAAGACTTATCCAAATGTAAGTCACACATCCGTTTTTTACATATATCTGACTGAATGTTATGCACATACTTAAGATAAATCTATAGTTTCATCTCATTTACCTACATCGGTAAGTGTAAAAACATATTAGAAAAGCGGGTATAAAAGAACAATCAAAACAAAAGAGAGGTCTCCAAAAATTTCTATACGTAACAGATCCCCATTGGACAAAGAATAGAGAAGAATACATTGCATACACGTCACCACTCTTTACATTTATGTGTCGACATGATGTTATCCAAAATGTTGTCTACAGCAAAGTCTTCTTCCCAAACCGCAGTATCGAATGTAATAGTCTCCAAAGTGGCATCGATGTCGACAGTTGAAACGTCTTCTAGCACCTGAGAACTGAGCTGAAAATATAGTAAAACATAGTATTTATTTTGTCGTTTGACATTGGCTGACATATGACAATACAGGGATTTTGAAACGCAAAAAAAAACGTGTAAATAGTTAATTGCATATATACAAGCGAATAATCATCTGAGTATAAAATAGCGTCTGTTGGCGAGTGGTTTAGGTTGTTGACTTCCAACCGTTTGCCCCTCACCACTGTTGGTCCGAAACCCGGCAGTGACTCTGGATTTTTTATGTGAAGAAACAATCCAGCTGCTAATTAACTGGATTTATGCTCAGATCTATGCAAAAGTAGGTGTTAAAGCATAAAAATGGTGTTAACATAACTCATAGAATAGATGCTTACCTTTAGACGCCTTCATAGACTTTTGTTGCAATCAAACAAGAAAATTAAATTTTCAGAGAAAATGTTTATTGTTTACCTACCGCTTATAACAGGCTTAAACCAATCTATAACATTTAAATATATATTTTCGCTTTTGGTTTTCTTTAAGATTTGCTTAAAACTTTAATGATCAGTATAATTAACACAAATGTACCGTGAGAAGCATGTGGAAGAACCAACATGGTTATACAGCTCACAATCAATATTATTAACAATGATTTATTCATGTTTACACTGTGTTAAGTCTGTGCAAGAGTACTTGCAGCTTTGACATGATGCCAAATTAAACTTTTCTGATTTATATAATGATTTCAGAACATGATATTGTGGTTGATAACGAGTAGTTAAGATTTACTTGATAACAAAAAGTTAACTTTTCCTTGTAAATGAAATATGTTATAATGTCTTGCAGATATTATAGGACAGAAAAAAAAATGTTGTTGTCGTTGATGATGTTGGTTTTTTGTGGGTTGTTTTGTTTGAGAGAGAGAGAGAGAGAGAGAGAGAGAGAGAGAGAGAGAGAGGGAGAGAGAGAGAGAGGGAGAGAGAGAGAGAGGGGGAGATATCTGCCACATAGTGTCAATGTTGATAACAAATGTATACCTTGAGGTAGAAATGAAATTTAAACTACTTAAGTCTAACCTGGTGCCGTACTAGTAAAGTCAGTTTTAGGAATTGTGATGTCATTATTCTCAACGCCTTCATCAACGCATAACACGTCTGGAGGTATTTCCATTATGTCAGCAGCCTGTGACAGCTTAACACCTTCACCTGTAGTTCCATCTATTAGGTATATTTGTACTAAATTAGAGTTTAACCATTAGTTCATACTGAAGCACAATTTGCCTCTAACTGAAGCAAACTACTGTCCAATGATGAAACGAATGCTAGAGATAAATCTGATACGTATAGAATATCAATTTTTATCGCAATTTATCCGAAATACCAGACCAAATAGCTCAATCGACTTTGTGGGTTCGAGCCCACAGGTTGGCCAACCAAAATGACTAATGGGTAACCGGAGGCAAGTATAAATAAACTCACACACACGCGCACACACACCATCACACACCATGCATACACGCAGACACACACACACACACACACACACACACAGAGGTAAACCGCTATATGCCTTCGCAGATGCGGTGGCATAAAAATGAAACTGATTTACGCAGATTTAATGACAAGTCGGTATTTGTAGCACGCAGGTGCCTTTCCATGAAAAACGCTTTTTGCTTCCGTAGTATAAGAATATGTGTGCTGCTATATAAGAGAAAACAAGCGCCAGAACTAAGTAGAATTTAATTTTGAAAGAAGGTTAGAGGCTTTGATGTCTGAAAATCACTGACAAAACATCGAAAGAAAAACACCGTTGTGTTTTTAAACAGAACATTTTTTGTATTGATCGATTTTTAAGGATCGAAAATACAATATCATTTATCGGGTGTATGGCCTGCTTGTGGCAATAACACTAGTAATGTGATGCAATAAAATAGAGAAAAAGAGAATGTCCAGTAACCCATTGATTAGGTGGAAAGTGCATAGCTCGCAGTTGTAAAAGATGTCTATTTTGAACATGCTATTTGTTTTAGTTAAATCTAGATTATATGCCTTTGTATAAGTATGTAGTACATACCACTCAAAATTAAATGCTATTGTTATGCATTAGTTTTATTCGAATTGTATTGCAACAAAAATATTAACAGCATAAACGTCATGCCAGAAAAAAACGATATTGTATCTGTATCGATTTTCAGAAATTTAGCAAGGGGAGGGGGGGGGGGGGTACTTAGCTAGCAGAGAGCATGCTCAGTACAAACGTTTATATTTCGGCCGATGACCGGTCTAAAATCAGTTTGACTTCCTGTACAATTTACAAGGAAGAAATGAATATAAGGTAATTTTAAAATTGGGAATCTCATTGGCCATCCTAAATAGAATGTAAAGTGTAGTTCTTGTCATTTTAAGATAATTCTAAACTTAAATATAAAGAATAGCTATTGTCGTTTTTCCATAAAATGTAATGGATAGTTCCAAACTTATATGTGAATGATAGTTATTTAATTCAATATTTACTTGCTCTTATATTTCATGTATTTAAGTAATGTGATGCAATAAAATAAAGAAAAGAGAATATACAGTAAACCATTGATTATGGTTGGAAGTGCATAGCTCGCAGTTATAAAAGATGTATTTGGTGTCTATTTTGAACATGCTATTTGTTCTAGTTAAATCTAGATTGCATGCCTCTGTAATAATAATGTACCACTCAATATTAAATGATATTGTTATGCATTAGTTTTATTCGAAATGCAATAAAAAAAATACACAGCATAAATTTCATGACAGAAAAAAACGATATTGAAGCTGAATCGGGTTTCAGAAAATTAACATGGGGGATACTTAGCTAGCAGAGCATGCTCAGTACAAACGTTTAAATTTCGGCCGATGACTGGTCTAAAATCAGTTTGATTTTTCCTGTACAATGTACGAGAAAGAACTGAATATAAGGTCATTTTAAAATAACAAAATGGAATTTGTAAATCTCATTGATCATTCTTAATATAATGAAAAGGGTAGTTCTTGTCAGTTTAAGATAATTCTAAACTAAACTATAAAGGATAGATCTTGTCGTTATACCATTAAATGTAAAGGATAGTTCCAAACTTTTATGTAAATGATAGTTATTTAATTTTATATTTACTTGCTCTTATATTTAAGTTATGCTAACAATACTTCTTCCCAGGAAAACATTTTACACTGTATTCACATCATATTATGTTTTCTAATGAACATTTTGTTTTACGAAAAAAAACTTACTGAGGATATTTGGCACAAGGTCTGAGTTTGGTAAAAAAGCGAGAATAATATCAAAGCTTATCACGTGCCCTTTATTTATGAAGTTCAATTAGTGTCATATATGTTATATGATAATTTATGTGTTCAATTGATATAAGGTATATAATTTTAATATATTTTAGCAGATTAATCAAGTATTTATAAAAAAATGCCTACCGACTGCAAAGATGTTGGAGTTAGAAATTGGGTTCATTTTTCGTAACATGATAACTTCGTTTAGAAACACTTAGTTCTGAGAATCGTTTTATAGCACACGTTGTAGTCGGGTTAACGTAAATATAAATATATACGCATTTATTTCAATATATAAAGTATCTGAAAATGTCATCATATACACACATAAACTAAACAAAATAAAAATAGTAAATAACCGTTTAACAAAGATTCGGAGCTCGTCGACGTCATTTGCAACGTTATGCGACGTTAAAGTCCGTCGATCGTCGCACCTTTTCAACATATTCACCTGCAATTTCGATGCATTTCCTGTGTCGGCTGATCTACTTATTGCATGTTTCCACGTACAAGCTATCGGTAAAGGATGAGAATATAGCTTGTGTATGCTTAACAAGATCGTCAGTTGAGTCAAAGCGTTTTCCACGCAGCTGTGATTTGAGCTCCGGGAACACACGGAAGCCCATCGGAGGGAGGTCCGGGCTGTATGGAGGGTGCTTAAGATAATAAAATTTGTACTTATTTATCTGTTTTGATAAACTGAAGTTAACATGTTGACATATGCAAAAATCGTGAATAGTATAGTTTGCATAATAAAACTTAGCGAAAAACATAATAATCAGCATTATATTATTTATTTTCTAGGCAATAAAATAAATTTATCTTTAACTTTTTGACACTTTTACCATCCATTCGTTTATCAATTATCTTTGTTCCAAAGCCGTTTTCTTTGCAAGTTTGCACCCATTTAACTCACCACGGCATATTCACAGTAGATGAATTGAAAAAAGTTATTGTTAGTAACAGGTAGTTCCTAACAACAATTTCCAGCACAAAATGCATGCACGTTAGATAAACTAGTTATCAGACAAAGCAAAGGCTTCTAATTTTAGAATTTCAATTAGAGGTTTGCGATCCTTAACCACGTACTAGTTATTAATGTCATTTAATATGTTTTTAAGATTCTCGACTGCATTCATTTGAAGATACAAGATACAGGATCCGTAAAGGAGGTCCTTTCAAATTCAAAACCGAATCCACAACGAAAGCAGTTGGCCTACACATATTGTTTTTTATGTAAATTTGTACACTTTATGTACAGAAAGAAGAAATCGCCGGTCAAAAAAAAAAGACCATGCCTCGTGGATATTTTAGCCGGACAAGGGCTTTGAGTGTTATGTTATTTCTGTACAGATTGCCCCTTAAAGTTGTAAAATATCGAATCCGCATTGACTTCAGATGAATGGTTTTGATGTAGATTGCCAATGAAAATTGTCTTTTCACGTAAATGTATACACTTTATATACAGAAAAAATAAATCGCCGGTCATAAAAACCTACAATGCCGCGAGGAGATCTCATGGATATTGTACTTGGGCTAGGTCTTCAAGTGTTATATTTCTGTAAAGGGAACCCTTAAAAAAACGATTTTTCAACGAAATCAGAAATGGGGACGAAGCTGTTGTCCTACGAATATTAAGTTTTAACATAAATTTATAAATTTTATATACAGAAAAAAATGCCGTCATAACAAACGACCATTCGTCCTACGAATATTGTGTTCATTATGTAAATCTGTTCACATTATATACAGAAAGATCAAATCGCCGGTTATAAAAGACGACCATTCCACGCGCAGATACCACAGATGCTTTCCTTGGGCTAGGGCTTTCAGCCTTATATATCTGTAAATATGACCTCTAAATGTTGTACAAAAACGAATCCACAACGAAATCAGACACATTGTGTTGAAGACTGCGAATATTGTGTTTCGTCTGATGTGTTTGAAGATTCGATTTTGTACTAATTTAGAGTGTAACATTTACAGAAAGATAAAACCTTAAACCCTAGCCCAAGTAAAATATCCGTGCGATTTTTGAGTGGTATTGTCTCTTTTTTATAGGCTCTATGTTTGTTTTCTTTATTTTTAAAGTGTTTGAACTTACGTAACAAGAGCGATCAGTAATCACATGTGTCACCTCATGATGGCCAATTTTATGTTGGGACAAGTTTTGTGAAAGACGGACAGACAGACGGACAGTGCACAACTAGACATTATAAAGTGTTGAGAATTGAGTACCGTTCAAGCCGGTGCTAGGGGGCGTGGAGGGATGTTCACTTATTCATTATCCCATGTAAGACTCAATCAAACCGAGTCTGCAATTTTATGTTTTATTTGTTGTGATTTAATTATTCGAAGGATCATTTGTTCCAAGAATTTGGTAACTGATCATTCCTGTAAGCGTTTGGATAAATTGCACCAGTAGTTATCAGGAGTAGTGTCGGACACGCTTTTGTTATCATGGCAAACACACCCAGGGTAAAACACACTTTTTACCAAAGGGACATAACTCGGCAAAATACTTCATTTAACGGAAAACCCTCAATTCGCAAAGACTAGAGCACAGATCATATCGGGAAAATGCTGCAAATGACAAACTGACTTAGAGGTACTTTTCATTCTAGTAAAGATGAAATTGCACAGTAGTTTATGAGAGTCAGTCCGGAGATTTTGTTAACGGACAGAGGCGGACAGACGGTAAAGCAGACGCGACGGAGAAGGGTCCATTATGTTGCCTTACTCCGTGGAGGCGACCACAAAAACGCACATACAGTGTATTCGGAGGCACACTTTCTTAATTACATTGTCTGATTTCGTTGCAGATTCGATTGTATACAACATTGAACGATAACTTTTTCAAAAATACAAGACTCAAAGCCCTAGCCTAATAAAAACATCATTGAAAGCACCATGTAGCATGGTCTTTTTTATGACCGGTGTTTTAAAACGGGTCAAGTGCATCATATCATTTCGTCTGATATTGTTGCGATTCAATAGTGTACAATAATGAAGGATCACCGTTTCGAAAATATTATTATAACATGCCTTTGCGCGGGATATGGGGATCTGAAATCCAAATATAAAATCATTAATATAAATAATTTATAAATAACAACTTTATTACTTGTATAATAGTCAGATGGTGAATGTTTCGTATGAAATATATTTTTAAACACAATGAATTGTAATAGTTATAAAATAATTGCATGAAAGAAGGTCAATTGTTCAATTATAAGATATCAAATAAAAACACAATTAAATACATGTAAAAGTTTAACACAAGCTTGTTGCATAAAACATTTGGGAAAAGCAAAGTTGATTTAACAATTGGTAGATTCACTTGCTTGGCAGTGAGAGAATTGGTCGACATATAACCCCTAAGCTAAAGAAAAACACAAAAAAAAGGCTGCATTAAAATTCTACCCATTAAAGTGCCTTTATTATTATTTAAATTTAGCTTAAAATAAACAATTCAGATAAAAAAGTTAAAGGATTTTTTCGAAAAACTAAAAAGAAAAATATTAAAAAAAAATTTTAAAAAAATTTTTTAATTGACATATTACAACTGGTATAAATTTTTAAAATTTTATTTTTGATTTTTTTTACAAATTAAATTACTTAAAATTATATTTAATTGTGCATAAATTTAAATTATTTAAAAATCAAAGGGGAAGGGAATATCCCAAATCAAAAAGCAGACCAAATCATAAAAATGTTTAAGTAATATATTGAAATTTTAAATTTTCAGAAATTAATTTAAGTTTAACATTATACAGTATGAAAACTAAAGATACAACATTATTTTATAGTCTATCAAAGGCAAAAGAGCATGTTTCCTAGTATTAACAAAAACATAATAATAAATAAATTTAACATACGAATATGATAAGTAATAACGTACCTGAAATCCAAATATAAAAATCCTAAATCCATTTTTTTTTAAATAACAACTTTATTACTTGCATAATAGTCAGATGGTGAATGTTGACCATGAAAAGCTCTGGGTAACTTATCTGCAATTTAGTGCTCGAAAGCCGTGAAATACGAGCAGGATATACTGTCACTCAACTTTGAAAGCCTATATTATCAGTTATCATCTTTGTATTTGATTTTTCTGGCATGTCCGTAAACTTATCACCTCAGGCTTCCTGTACAGGATTTATTACTTATTAATTTTGGCCAAGAGCTTTTAAGATCAATTATCACCAATCAGTGTCACCTAAGAGTAACACTGACAAGTTGTAAGAAATCTTATCACTTATCTACCTTTCAGATTGTTATCTTGTTTTTATAATTCTTAAAATAATAATTTGGAATTGCAGTGGAAAATCTAAACATTTGTATAATGAAACAAATATAATTATCTGTACTATTTAAGAAGTAATATTAATTAGACCAGTGTAACATAATTATCTGTACTTTTAAGAATTGATATAAATTAGATCAATATCTAATACAAGTAACTATAAAGCAGTTGAAATGATAAAAATACAAATACAATGTTTCATTTAAAAAAACAATTACATAATAATATACATGAGAAACGAAATGCATAATATTACATCCAGAAAAAAAAACATTATAATAATATAATGCTCAAAGATCTAGCCCAAGTAAAACATCCACAAGGTCTCTGCGTGGCATGTACGTTTTTTATGTAAATAAAATATATAAATTAAAGTACATAAAACACACACTATACGTAGGCAAACTGTTCAACACCATTCGTCTGAATTCGTTGCAGATTCCATTTTGTAAAATTTTGAACACTCATAGTTTTAGAAATATAAAGTTCAAAGCCCTAGTTCACGTAAAACATCCGTGGTGAAATCTCCACGTGGCATGGTCATTTCCAATAACAGGGTATTTATAAAGAGTATAAATAAACGTTAAAACACAATATTCGTAGGTCAACTGTTTCAACACCATTCGTTTGATTTCGTTGCAGATTCGAATTTGTACAACTTCGAAGGGTCACCTATACAGAAATTTAAGGCTCAAAGCCGTAGCCCAAGTAAAACCTCCTAGAGATCTCCGTGTTGCATTGCCGTTTTTAATGTTCTGTTTATTAATTGTGTAAATGTACGTCAAAGAACACAACATTTCTAAGCCAACTGTTTAGCAACATTCGTCTGATTCCATTGCGGATTCGATGTTGTTCAACTTTGAAGGGTAATCTTTACAGAAATAAAGGGCTCAATGCCATTGCCAAAGTTAAACTTCTGTGAGGTCTCAGCTTGGTATGGTCGTTCTTTATGAGCGTCGATATGTTCTTTCTGTTACAGTATATCATGTGTATAGATAAGCATATAAAACACAATATTCGTATGCCAACTATTTCAACACCATCCATCTGATTTGGTTGCAGATTTGAATATGTACTACATGAAAGGATCACCTTTATAGAAAGATAAGATGAAAATCAATAGCCTAATTAAACCACCCTTAAGATATCTGCGTGGCATGGTCATTTTTTATGACCGGCAATTTAAAAAGAGTATTAATTTAGGTAAAAATCACAAAAATTAGGTCAACTGCTTCAGCTCCATTCCTCTGATTTCTTTGTTGGTTCGATTTTGTCGCACATCAAAGGCCCATCATTTCAGAAATATAAGGCTCAAAGCGAAAACTCAAGTAAAAGATCCGCCGATTCCATGGTGGCATGGTCGTTTTTTATGACATGCGAGTTATTATTTTTCTGTAAATAGAATGTAGAATAAACGTAAAAACACACTATTCGTAGGCCAACTGCTTCACAATCATTCGCCTAATTATCGCTGCGGTTTCAATTATTTAAGCATCAAAGAATCCATGAGGTCTCCGTGTAGGATGACCGGCGATTTGCTCTTTCTGTATACCCGGTAAATATTTAAGTAAAAAACACAATTTTCGCAGGCCAAATGCTTCATCACTAATCGATTTTGTTGCCAATTCGATTTAAGACATCTTTTAAAGGTCAGTTTTACGGAAGTTTAACATACAAAACCCTTGTCCAATCTTTGCAATGTGTGGTCGTTTTTCATGACCAGCGATTTGATTTTTCTGTATATAAAGTGAATAAATTTATGTTAGAAATACAAATATTCGTTGGACAACTGCTGCTTCAACACCATAAGTCCGTGACATCTCCGTGAGTCATGGTCATTTTCAAGATCACAAATTTATTCTTTCTGTATATGAAGTGTAGAAATTTAAATATCGTAGACCAATTTTAAACTGCTTTAACACCGTTAGTCTGATTTCGTTTCCGATTCGAGTTTGTACAAATTTGAAGGGTCGCAATTGCAGAGATAAAATCGTCAAAACCTTAGGCCAAACAAATCTTTTTTGAGATCTACGCATGGATTAGTCCTTTTTTCATGACCGATGATTTGTTCTTTCTGTATATAAAGTGTATAAATTACGTAAAAAACAAAAAATCTGTAGGCCAATTTCCTGAACACCATTTGTCTTATTTCCTTGCGGCTTCCATTTTGTACAAGTTTGAAGGACAACCTTTACAGAAACAAAAGGCTCAAAGCCCATGACCAAGTTAACATCCATTAGACCCGCACGTGGTAATGTAGTTTTATTATGAACCGCGACTTGTCCTTTCTGTATATTTAGTGTATAAATTTACGTAAAAATAAAAGTAGGCTTAATGCTTCGACACAATCTTCAGATTTTGTTGCTGAACTTCGAAGGGTCGCCTTTACAGAAATTAGAACTCCGCGAGTCGGATTGTCGCCTTGTGAACAATATAGTTTACGATAACTGGCAAGGACAAAAATGAAATTTGAAAATTAATAAATGGCAAAACTCAAACTTTCTGTGCACTGCCCTTCTTATCAATAAGATCTATCATCCTTTGAAGTTTAAAGTCAATAGCTTTTATAATTTATGAGAAATGGCCTTGACAAAAATAAAGTATGAAAATTAACAAAGGACAATAACTAAAAGAATAAGAAGTGCAGAGTACCAGTTCTTAAGCACTGCACTTTGTCTTAATGAGATCTATCATCATATGAAATTTCATGTCCATAGCTTTTAGAGAAATGGCATTGACAAACATAAAGTATAAACATCAACAAAGACAAATATCTAAAAAAAAAAAAATAAGTGCAGAGTACCGGTTCTTGTACACTGCAATTTTTCTTAATGGGATCTATCATCATATGAAGTTTCAAGTTCATAGCTTTTATACTTTGGGAGAAATGTCCCGGACAAAAATAAAGTATGAACATTAACAAAGGGCAATAATTCAAACAATAAGAAGTGCAGGGCCGGATCTTGTGCACATCACTTTTTCTAAATGAGATATATCATCCTATGTAGTTTCAAGTCCATAGCTTTTATACATTAGGAGAAACGTTCCAGACAAAAATAAATTATGAAAATTTAAAAAGGGCAATAATTCATAAATTAAGAAAAGCAAGGTACCGGTTCTTGTGCACTGCAATTTGGGTCATTATAAGAAGCATGCATACAAAGTTTGAAGTCGATCCGACTTATAATGACTGACTTACTGACTAAAGCTCCGGACAAGCTTAAGGGGATGCCGACAATGACGCCAACAACGACAACGACGCCGACACAACCGATAAAAGTAACCCCTATATGTCGCCTTTTCAATGCGACACAAAAATAGGCTTAAATCCCTAGAAGAATAACATCCGTGACATCTTCGCGAGGCATGCTCTTTTTTATGATCAGCGATTTGGTCTTTCTGCTTTCAAAGTGTATACATTTACGTTAAAACAGTATATTCGTATCTCAACTGTTTCAAAACCATTCGTCTGATTTCGTTGCTGATTTATTTTTTGTACAACATCGAAGGGTAACCTTTATATAAAAAGGCTTAAATCTGCAACTGCAGACACAATTCGTCTGATTTCGTTACAGATTTTGAACAACTTCAAAGGTCAACTTTAAAGATAATAAAACTCAAATCCCTGACCCAAGTAAAACATCCGTGAGGTCTCCGCGTCGCATGGTCGTGATTTTATGACCAGAGATTTGTACTTTATGAATATAAAGTGTATAAATATACGATATAGACTACATAGGCCAACTTCTACGACATTATTTTTCTGATTTCATGTTGATTCAATTGTTTACAGCTTTGAAGGGTCTCCTTTACAGAAATAAAGCTTAAAGCATTAGCGCAAATAAAACATCCGTAAGATCTTCGTGTGGTGTGGTCGTTTTTTATGGCAGTGATTTGTTCTTTCTGTATATAAAGTGTATGAATATAGGTAAAAACACAATATTCATAGGCCAACTGTTTCAACGCAATTTGTCTCATTTCGTTACGGATTCGCTTTTGTACAACTTAAAAGGGTCATTTTTACATTTTTATAGATATACAAGGCTCAAAGCTCTAGCCGAATTAAAACGTCCGTGAAATCTCCACGTGGAATGGTCGTTTTCATGGCCGGCGATTTGTTATATCTTTATGTAAAATATACATTTAGGTAAATAACATAATATTCGTAGGACAACTGCTTCGAAACAATTCGTCTAATTTTGTTTTGTTTCTTTCTTTGGATTTTGAGCCAAATAGATTCTTGAATACAAGTTTAACTCTTTCAAATAATCTATGATGTGTTTTTTTATGGAATTGTATCAAAGTTTTCTTTTAGTGAATTAACAGAATAAAATCTTTTACGAGCCTGTGAAAAATCATGACATTCAAAAAGTAAAATGCTTAACAGTAAAATTTTCATTATAACCTACATAGAAAGGGGCATTGTCATTCGTGAGGAGATAAGAGTGGGTAATTTTAGTGTATCCAATTCTGAATGGAAGAAGAACTGTTTGATCATAGCGGTTTGACATAAAGAGAGAGAGAGAGATGGTGACACATCAAGATATGGGTTTATATCGTGAAGTTTATTAAAAACGGCATTGTCCCAAATTGCTTTCCATTCGGATAATACGAGTTTATTTATAGCCAGTCTAAAAATCACAAGCAGGTAGCAATAAATCAGGTTTTTTAAATTCAATGATTGTTTAGCTAAAGCATCTACTTATTCATTTCCTCGTATACCTACATGACTTGGAATCCAATATGATTCAACAGATTTTGTTTTAAGTATATCACGAAATCATGAAAGAAGTTTCTTTATCATGATATTGTCAGATTTTTTTTATATTTTTAATGGATATTAAAACATAAAGCGAGTCCGAAAATATCACAAATTGATCATCGGTATGCTGTACTGTGTATGACAATGCTTAACCAATAGCTTTTGCTTCACTAGTAAAAATTGATGCATTATCTGGTAACCTCATACTAGTTGAACAATTATTTTCAAACACAGCCGCACCTACCTTGCAACATTCATTTGAACCGGATGTATAAATATGTATAAAATATTCATATTTTTCCTTAATTGCTAGAAACTTCTCTTTGAAATGTTCAGGTGAATTTGATGTCTTTTTTATATTTGAAAGGTGAATATTTATTTTCGGGGAATTATAAGTCCAATGTGGAATATCCTCATCGTCATTTTAAAGGATACTAAAGGATTATTTTTTAAGTTTATCTAAATCATATTTTAAACGAATGCCTAATGGTTTAATTTCCTTTGGTTTGCTAAATTTTTCAGTTTAACTTGCTTTGATAAAAAAAAGGATTTTTGCTATTAGATGAATTTCAAATTGCATATTGAAGTCGTAGCCTTTTTTGACGAAGATGAAGCGATGGTTCCCCAGCTTCTGTATATAGATTTTCTACAGGTGAGGTGCAAAAAGCACCTAAAGCTAAACGTAAACCCCGGTGATGTATGGTATCAAGCATTTGAAGATATGATTTTCTTGCAGACCAACATACTACAGAACCGTAGTCTAATTTTGTTTGGATAAGAATGTATAATTTGAGTAATATGGAAGAATTTTATCCTCAATATGTACTTGATAAATCCTTTTGTAAATTTAAAGCTTTTAGGCATTTAGTTTTCAAATGTTTAATATGTGGTATAAAAGAAAGTTTTTATCAAATATAATTCCTAAAACTTTAGCTTTATTTACTACTGGAATTTTTATAACCGGATATGTAAAGTTCGGGGTTATAATGGTGTTTCCACAATCGACAAAAATGAACACATTGAGTTTTTGACTTTGAAATTTTAAAACAATTTTCTATTGCACACTTTTGAATTTATCTTAATTTTGTTGAATTTGCCTTTTTTTTTACTTTTCTATCGATAGCAGATAAGAAAATCGTCTACATATAACGAACAGTCTATGCCTGGTGTAAGAGCGCCAGCAATATTGTTTATTTCAAGGTCAAAAAGTGTAACAGACAGTATGTTTCCTTGAGGAACACCTTGTTCTTGTTGGTGATCTTCAGAAAGAAATTGAACTAAGTCGTAATTTAAAATGCCTATCGTTAGGAAATCCACAAATTATAAAAGGAAGTCTGCCTTGAAGTCGAGCATCCTTTAGATCTTTTAGGATACCCTATTTCCAAGTAGTATCGTAAAACTTCTCAAGATCAAAGACAATTGATAATTAGTGTTTCTATTTACAAGGGCTTCTCTAATAAAAGTTTCAAAATGCCGCCCCCGGACACACCAAATGACTAACATCAAATCTTTACAAGATGAAAAACGTCAAATTTTTAAATATAAGAAAGCAGATTTGGAAACATTTACTAGGCTCTGTTCTATTGATCTAACAAAATATGAATTTGATTTCTTGAGTTCAAGTCGTACAAAATAATCGTTTGTACTTCGCTGTTTACGAAAAAGTCGTACAAAATAATCGTTTGTACTTCGCTGTTTACGAAAACCTGACTGAAAACTAGCGATGATTCCATAATTTTTTCTAGATACCAAACAAACCGATTATTTATCATTCTCTCAAATGTTTTGCAGAGGCAACTTGTTAGTAAAATTGGACGATAGTTTGTGGGGTCAGTTGAATCTTTTCCAGGTTTACGGATAGGAATAACCAACGCATTTTCCCAGTCTTAGGAAATTTACAAGATACCCAAATTTGGTAAAAATTCAAGAAGCACGTCAAGAGATTGCGGTGGTAAATGTTTAAGAAACTGGTAGAAAATTTGGTTCGGGCCTGCAGCACTACTTTTTGCAATTTTGATTGAATAAATTAAGTCATCAATAGAGAAAAGGGAATTATAGTTTTCATCGTTTGCTTAAGTAAAATTATTATGTTCTTTCTCAGCTTTACATTTTTGTTGTTAAGATTCATTTGAATAATTGTTTGAATAACTGTTTTAAGAAGAATTCTTTTCAAAAGTTATAGCCAAACTTTCTGCAATATCCGTTTTTGTTTTGGCATATTGGTCATCACAAGTTTTTAAGTGAACAGTTAGACTCTTTATACTTACCACTTATTTTTCGTACTGCATCCCAGGCTTTCCTAATTGAAGTATTTGAATTAATATTTGAAACATATGATTGCCATAATTGGCGTTTAGATTGACGCACTGATCTTGTAGCTTTGGCTCTAAATATTCTATAATTCTCAAGGTTTTCTGTTGTAGTGATATGTTCAAACTTTTTAAGTGAAGTTGACGTATACGAACGGCATTTTTACATTCATCGTTAAACCATGATTTTTTGTTTTGTTACTTTTATTTCTTTAATGGAATAACTCGTATGTAATGCTGAAGAGAACGTTTCAGCTATATCATCAGAAGTGAAATCAAATTCATTTTTTGTTAGATCAATAGAACAGAGCCTATTAAATGTTTCCCAATCTGCTTTCTTATATTCAAAATTTTGACGTCTTTCATCCGGTATAGAGTCATTTGCTGTAGTAATAATGGATAATGATCACTGCCGTACTGGTCATCTTAAACTTTCCAATCAAAGTCCAGGTATATAGCAGAGTGGACAATCGAGAGGTCGATGCAAGAAAACCTACCTGTAGCTAGATGTAAATATGTAGGTGACCGATTGTTTAATAAACAAAGCTGAAAGTTATCTATGAATTTTCCAGTTATGTTACCATTATTATTTGTGGATATACTGCCCCGCATAGGATTATGAGCATTAAAGTCGCCTATGAAAAGGAAAGGTGATGGTTATTGTCGATTAATACTCTCGAGTTCATCACTTGTTACCGTTATATTTAGAGGAAGGTATAGAGAACAAATTGTTAGTGGTCGATGTAAGGTCACATGCACAGCTACAACTTGTCCTTCGGGATCATTGATGCCAACACTATAAAGTGTTGAGAATTGAGTACCGCTCAAGCCGGTGCTAGGGGGCGTGAGGGATGTTGCACTTATACATTATCCCTCATGTACAGACTCAATCAAACCGAGTCTGCAATTCTTATGTTATTTTGTTGTGATTAATGCTTCCAAGGGATCACTTTGTTTCCAGAATTTTGTAATCTTGTGTTAAGTTTTAGTTCTTTTTGAGAAACGCAATTTGCGATCGCAATGTTTGTACCACCTGATGTTCTGGCGTTACTAGTACATATATAGTAAAACTATAAAATGTATAAAGTTTATAATCTTTTATAGAGAAATTATCTTTAGGAGATAACATAGTCTCCAGAAGACATTACACATTTGGTGAGAATTTTGATAAAAGTAGAAGTAAATCATTATAATTTGACCTTAGACGACGGCAATTCCATTGTAGGATAGAATGACTTCTATAATCAATTTAAAAAAATATATTTAGAAGGAAACTTTCTTGGACTTCTAGCATTCGGGGTTCGAGGAGGGGAGAGGTATAAATCCTCATCCTCCATCAATTCGGTGTCGTGAAGTAGGTCAAACCGATTTTCTGTGTTGATCGAGTTCCGCATTGCTTTTTTCACCCAATCTGTGATGACATTTTGCTCTTAAGGCGATTGTTTTTGATAAACTTTTTCAGACGATGCTATTTGAATGTTAGCAGTTTGCTTCTTTGGAGAGGACTTTGCTGGTGATGAGTCTTGCATAGAGGTAATACTTAACTTTGTATAAACTGTATGCATTTATTAGTCTTAATGGTAAACTTAAGTGTGGCACATTAGCTATAATGTCTTTGTACTGCTAGTACTAACCACCTTAAGCACTATTTGTAAGCTGCAGCGAATATCGACAGTCTGTTTTGTTCCTGTGATTCAACTAAAGCTTTCAGTACGCAACTTAAAGGACATGGCCTATGCGTTACTTCGTGATAGAAGAATTTCTTTATTCCCTTTAACCAAGGGGCATACCTGGTGGGGTTAGGCGTAAACTGCCTGCTCTCTTCCAATAGTCTTGCACATTTAACAGGAACATTTACAACTCTATTTTTGTCATGGCTTTGAAGCCTGTTCTGTCAGCAAAACAGCTGTGCTGCTTTCCAATTTTATTCATGGTGACGCGCAAGTTGAAGCATTATGTACATATGCCATGTAGGGTTGGAATGTAAAACCGCAACGCGAACTTAAGGTAACCTACTCGAATCGATGATGGAGAATATGTGTGGAGAATATTACAAGGCTATTCGTTGGAACTCGATTACCATCTCTTTTAGTATATAATGCGTAGACATTTGACACCTGTTGTGATTTTAACTCTTCAGCAATATCTGTCTCTATCATTCCTGCAAGGTCAGAATATTTGATAACGCCCTTGCTGGAGTTTAGGAACATGTGTGGTATGGCAGTTGCAACAGTGTTAAAAAACTGGTACATTTATTATAAAATATTGTTTGCTTGTTGTTTCCACTCTACCTCAATCAAGAATCCACCATTGCGGAGTTTCTTGACAGATTTAGGCGTACCAATTAAAGCCGAAAGTTGTTTTTCTATAATGAATGGGCTAAGTTCAGTGAGTGATTTGGAGCTGATTTATTAAATTATCAGAAAACGGGGAAAACATCAATAAACTGCAATGTTACAACTTGAATCTTCTTGCGATTTTTTTGTGTGTGTGAATCATAGTGATCCATAAATCCACCTCGGACTCCAAGATCGGGATGTGCGATGGAGATGGATATCCAGTCTCCGCTAAACAAGGATACCAGAGAGATATACTCGTATAGATTGTAAATATTTACAATTTACACAATTAGCCCATTTGCCACCGCCTTCTTGGATATGTTATACTGTATTTACAATGCATATATGAAAGATTGTTTTAACATAACGACACCTATCATTACAGTTTCAGTAGAATTAAAAGTACACTTTAATTACAAGTAGGAATCAAAATTTAAACTCAGATTTTTTAAATTATTTATGTGCAATGAATTGTACTCATTTCGGGACCGTGTCAGTTCAATGAAATCTTTAAATATATGAGAAATATATTTATCTAAGGGCAAGGCACGCACAGCCAATTTACCAAAAAGCGGGGTTCACTTGGTCAACCGTCTACCCTAAATCATAGGCCAAAGCAGTGAGTTAGGAGAACTAGAGATCCTTGGGTATACTTCAACTACCAGGACCTTCTCTCTAGGTTACGGGACGCTGCCCACGGCAAACAGGCAGTCAGGGTGTTGGCCACTTGTCCGTCATACAGGCGCACAAAAGCGCACCCCAATAACGGACATATGTTACTCCTCCTCACCACGTACAGGTACACAAAAGAGGAGGTCGCCTGAATTTGTTACTTATTAAATTTTGTACAACTTTGAAGGTCATCTTTTCAGAAAACTATAAGGCACAAAGCCCTAGCAAAAAAAAAGCAAACAAAAAAAAACAACAACATCCGTGTTATCTCCGCGTGGCATTGTCGTTTTTTAATGACCGGCAATGTGTTCAATGTGTATATAAAGTGTATAAATTTATGTAAAACTCACAATATTCGTAGGTCAACTGCTTCAACATAATTCGTCTGATTTTCTTTTTGGAATCAATTCCGTTCAATTTTGAAGGGACAACTTAACAGAAATATAAATTCAAAGCCCTAGCCCAAACAATTGTTACATTTTTGCGTGACATGGTCGTTTTATGACGACAATATGTATAAAAGAAATATAAATTGATGTGAAAAAAACAGTATTCATAGGCCAACTGCGTCAAATACCGTTGCGAATTTCATTTTGTTTAGCTTTAAAGGGTCACTTTTACAGAAATTAAAGGTTCAAAGCCCTAGCCCAACTGAAACATCCGTGAGCGCGTGTCATGGTGGTTTTCATGATCGGCGATTTGTGATTGCTGTATATATAGTGTTCTAATTAACGTAAAAACGTAAAACAAATCGTAGGCCAACTGCTTTGTCATCATCTGATTTTGTTGCGAATTTGATTTTGTAAAACTTCGAAGGGTCACCTTTAAAGAAATATGAGCCCCAATGCCCTAGCTCAAGAACAACATCCGTTTACATAATATTCCGCCAAGGAAACTAAAATATAAACATAAGACACGTATTTCATATACAGGCTTTATGTTCACTAAGACAAGATCAGGACCAGGATCCAATGATTCTAATTTTATTTTATTTGTTTTATTTTTATTTGTATGAAAATAATTTTTATCGTATTGTGCTAGAATTAATGGTACTTATTCAAAAATGTAAATTTCTTGCTTAGAGGAAACATCGGCAAATAACAAATTAAAATTTGAAATAATCGACTCAAAATAAGGATCAATTTTAGGATCAATATTTGGACCAATTGTAAAATGCCTTTACCTTGCAAAAATAACAATAAATGTATTCTATGAATTCATAAACATTCCATTTCAAAATATGATAAACAAGATCAACAAGGAAAGACGGCGTTAAATGAACACAAGCCCAATTTTATTAAGTTAATATTAAATATCTTTTCTATGAGGATAAACAATAGAGAATATTTGAGTTTTTAAATTTGATTGATCCTAAAATGTTTACGAAGACGGGGCCAGATGTCGAAAAAGCGCCAGTTTGAGACCGGAACAGCTCAAATAAAATAAAATTTTACGAGAAAGGCTTGGAATCGATTTCACCCCCTATGTCATGCTTCATTGAGAAGCAAAACACAAGTGACGGGGTGCACCTACTTAGTTATGGAAAAAGGGCATATTTGGTAAGCCTGACAGCAACTATGAAATTTCTCAGCCAATAAAAAATGTAAAATAAAACACATCATAATGGCCTTAAATAATTTCTGGAGAAATTGTGAAGTGAAAGAAGTTATCAACTTAGTCACAAAGCCACGTCAAATTTTGTCCCATGTCATTTTACACCAATCCACAACATTGAAATGTAGTCATTGAACATGAATCTGCATATGAATGACAAAATAATGAATATTTCATTCATGTTTAAAAGTTAACATGACATCTTTACATCTTTACACTAAATGAATGTTTGTATTGCTACTATAGACGAAACAGTCTTTTGGGATTAAATATCTCTATTAATTGATAAACAACACAACAACTCAAAATAAACAAGTCATAACATTATTACAGTTAAATACAGTTTTCTTCCATCGAATATTTAAAAGGGAGGTCGTCACAATTTTGCGATTTGTTTTGCCAATTTTGTGGTTCAAGGGGGTACGTGCTCCCCCAGAAATTGTTTTATTCTAGGATGCTCTCAGGAGCGTTTTCCCGTGTATTTGGCACAGTTAAAAGTCTGCCGCTAGTTCATTTATTATTTTGGCATATGTCAATGATTTTTTTACAAAGATCTGTGCATCGTTATTTTAAAGAGAGAAAGCTTACTACCGATCGCATAATGAACGGACAGTTGTCCATAAAATATGAATCAATATTTATAGTTATTTATATTTGGCAAATAAAAAAACAACTATAATTAATGTTGCTATAAATCTTCATTTTTATCCAATAATTGTTATAAATAAGCAAGTACAAGAACTATTACAGAAAAGAAAAGTAGTACGAAGAGGTTTAAACTTAATTATCAATTGATCAGAGTCTCATTTTATGTGACATTTAAAATAACCCCCCCCCCCAAAAAAAAACATTGCCGTCGTTCGTTTTAGAAACAAAAATAATTTTGGTTAATAGTTGGTTCCAATGGGACTGTGTTGCACGTAATGATATCTTAATGTTTTAAACTATTTGTATCAAAATACTTGTATATATATATTCTAAACGGTAAACTGCCCGAAGCTACGTCGATATTAATTAATGCCAATTAAGATAACTTCACACTTGACTTCGTAGTACCCTGGCTGAATAAACAGTATCCAGTTTCTTTTGTAAATTACGTCAAAGTTGAGAAATTTATGAAATGATGTAACAGGTAAAAAGTCTTCGAAAGTTTGTAGAAAGAGGAAAATACAACTATGTTCAGATAAATAACCGACGTTTGTTTTTGTTTTTTGTTGTTTTTTTTAATTTTTTTTTTTTTTGGGGGGGGGGGGTTACGTCACATCGACACAGTATAGGTCATATCGCGACGTTCCAGCTTTACTGGTGGAGGATGACCTCAGGGTGCCTTTCCGTGCATTATTTCAGGCACGAACGGGCACCTGAGTAGAACCACCGACGTTCCTTGAGCTAGCCGGTGGCTTCCTCACATGAAAGAATCCAAAGTCCCTGTTGGAATTCGAACCCACAGCGGTAAATAACGTACATGTACTATGGTAAAAATAGTGACATATTCTGTATTTTAAAAGGTCCGTTTTAGATATTTAAGATAATTTGGCAAAAACTAACATTAAAAAATAACTTTTGAAATTATTTATTTTAATAATTATGTTCTGTTTAAGTTATGATAACGTTGGGCTCGCTGTCGGGTAGTTAAAGTAAATGGTAAGTTCAAACATTTGCTTTAAGGTGGAAGGACGTACCTCTAGTACACAAATAAAAACCAAACAGTGTCTCAATTTGTTTTAAGAGTACAGCTGAATATTTTTTAAAACAGAACAATTTCATGGACGTGTATTTGAACACTGACATTTGGGATGTGGAGCTCAAAACGCCTTTAAAATCCAAATATATATAAAAAAAAAAATAATATAAGGCTTTTTGAAAATATTTCATATTTCAACGACTATAATAATACACAAGATAAAAATGTTCGCTGGAAAGAATCCGCACCCCTACCGTCATAATCAACATATAAATGTATTTTATTCCATTTCCAATATTTTCACATAATCCTTTAATCTATCGACACAGAAGATATAATTCTTCACGATGACGGTCAATTTTAAACTTCAACGGTAATATAAACAACGAAACAGCCGAAATAAACATCAATGTTATCGCCGTTTTACTCCATTTACAAAATTTTTCCATAAATTCAAACTTTGCCCAGCTTTGCCGTGCGCAAAATGCGCTGCGCTTTGAAGATGGGAACCAGTCGGTTATTCGAAGCCATTCGGTAATATGTTGGTCCCCATACTTCATACTATGTAAATGAATAAATTTTATCCTTTATTATCAAGTGCAATTAACGGGATTTAACTTGTGAAATATGTGAGTCATTTCTTTAATATACATTTGAATATCTTTATTGATAAAAATGCTTTTTAACAGATATTCATTGTGAATGAAATTCTTCAAAAATATTTGTGCGATTAAAGAATTTCTATTTCATGTTTATCAACATGCAAATTTAAATTGTTTATACGATAGTATGAAAAACGACTAAAAGCATCATTTAAGATTTAAATCAAACATAATAACAATGCAGAAAACAACCTTGTAACTTTTTATATATTAGTATGGTCACTGTCTTAATTTGCCAAGGATTTTGGACGAAATTTATGAGCCGCTACTGTTTCATTATCCAAAATTTATTACACACACATACATGTCTACAAATTTTATTAATGTTATAACATCAGATTTAAATGTATGCACATGTGCAGTATATGTTCAATGTACTATGCCTACATGTGTCGCAGATCAGCTTTAATAGGTTCATAGTTAACATTGAACATTTTGAATAAATTTTTCAGTTGATAAAAGTTCGCTGAGAGGAACTTCAAACCATACTTTCAAAAGAAAATCGTATAGTATCAGAATTTTATTTGGAAAGTAAAAAGCAACAGCAACAGCGACAAAGGAAACAAGCAGTTCTACTGTCTTATAATAATGTTAGCATATTCAGCCTTGTCTTAGATGTAGCGGTTCTTTATATCATCTGTATTGCCAAAATCTGTACCAATGTCTAGCTCGAAGTGAAGAGAATTACAATAAGCTTTTTTATCAGTTCCATCCAATTTATCATGATATTGTATAAATTGTCTGTATTTTGTGTTTGTTTGTTTGGATTTTACGACACGTCAACACATATCGGGCCGAATGCTATAATAGGCTTTAAATGTTTTGTTAAACTTTGTAAATGACAATAAAAATGAGTCAATTAGATCCTAGAATACAAATTCATCTCTTTCAAATAACCAATGATGTTTTTATGGAATTGTATTAAAGAGTTCTTTGAGTGTTTGTTTGCCTTTTCCCAACAGTATTTCAGTCATATAGGCGGGTTGTTTCCTAACCATCGTTCCTGGAGAGCTACACCAGTAATAGACTACCTTGTTCCCCTAAACTACGAAAGCATCTCCCGGGGATCGAACCCACGCCAGAGAGGTAACTGGATTAGAAGTCATCGACTCTAACCCCTCGACCACGGAGGCGGTCAAAGTTATTTTACACAATAAAATGTATTACGGGCCTGTGAACAATCATGACATTTAAGAAGACTAAAAACGTGTCATCATGCCACGGATGCCCTAGCATGCAGCCAAAATTTCAGATGTTATATTTAGTTCCAAATTTGTTTGCACAATTTTTTCTCATTTTAAGTTGAAAGCCCTTAAAACTTTCAATGTTAATACAAACCATTTTCATACAATGTTCAAGGCACTGAAATTATTCAGTCTAAAACTTTTGAAAAAAGCATATTTCATATTTGTAGCCAAAATAATGGCTACATACATTTCCACAAAAGTGCAAGTGCTGAAACTGAAAGTTCAAAATTCATCCACAATCAAGAAAGATAAGTTTGCCCAAAATCATTGAAACACGACCAAATCCAACTTAAACTGCTTATTCCTAAGATATATCTATATTATTTTCAAAGTGAAAGGGACATAGTTCTGCCAAAAAATCATCGAACCATGACCAAATTCCAACTTGACCTGCCCATTCCTTTTGCATATCCATATGTCAAATTTGAGTTGAATATGTAACACTGTTGGGTAAGATAATGAACAGAAACTGTAAAATTCATATTATTTTCAAAGTGAAATGGGCACTACTCTGCCAAAAATCATTAAACCATGACCAAATTCGTACTTGGCCTGGGCATTTAAAAAACCTATCCATATGTCAAATTTGAATTGAATGTGTTGTACCGTTGGGGAGACAATAAACAGAAACTGAAAATTTCATATTTTTTCGAAGTGAAAGGGGCATAACTGCCAAAAATCATTGAACCATGAACACATTTGAACTTGACCTGCGCATAACTTTGACGTATCCATATGTCAAGTTTGAGTTGAATGTGTTGTACCGTTAGGGAGGTAATGAAGTTAACGTAACTGTAAATTTCATATTATTTTCAAAGTGAAAGGGGCATTATTCTGCCAAAAATCATCAAACCATGGCCAAATTCGAACTTGACCTGTATTTTCTCATGACATATATATATGCCAAACTTGAGTTGAATGTGTGCAACCGCTACTAAGATAATGAATGGAAACTGGTGATGACGGAATGACAGAAGGACGGAACAGGGTAACACTATATGCTCCGGCTATTACATGGCGGGGGCATAAAAATGCTTGACAGTAAAATTTTCATTACAAGCTACACTGACAAAATTGGATCTTTTGATTATCTGTAACATTATGTTCTTACCGGGCATTGAAACTTAGCACATTTTTATGATACAGACAAACTAAGAACTCAAAAGGTTCAAGTTCATTCATTCATTCAATTGCATATCTGAATGGCCAATGACCTTCATTTTGCAGCGGTTGGAATCGGTAGGGGGCAGATGAATTTCCTTTTAAAACTATGATAACTGCCTGTTTTTACGTTATTGAATCTGTCATTCTTATTTAACTGTATGTTTTAGTTATAGTACATGAAACGAGTTAGTTACGAAGGTATAGCACTGACTGGGTGACATCAAGGGGTGTTTCTGCTAAAAAGATTACGGCCGAGACATTTTTTTTTTTCAGAAACATCCCGAGATGTCGCCCTAGCCAGTGTTATAACCCACGTTACTAACGAGTTTCATATACTACAATTGTTTTATCGCAATGGCATAATGTTTTCTTTTTTTGTAATAGAAACAAATAAATTAATTAATCGTTAGCTACATTACAATTATTTATCACAAGGCAATTTTTCAAGTTGTTTTCGCTGCCGCAAAAACATATACAACAGACATCCAATATAAGAGGCGGATTGTATACTGCTACCAAGATTGATAAAAAATTAAAGGGCTTTTTTCAGTGGAAATAATTCATTCAGCGGATGTACCTTTTGATTAAATGAAAGTTAATTTCATTTCATTAATTATCTTTGTTTATATTTTTATTGTATTTATATATTTATTTTATTTTATTTTATTAATTTCATTTTTTTTTTTATTTTATGTTGTTTTTTTATGCTACTGAGAATGGTCGTTACCACTGCCCCACTGGAGCCTCTTTAAAATGCTCATTGAAGTGTACTGAGTATAATAGGTTATAAGAAACAAGGTTAGCTTTTAAAAAAGCTAGTAGCGACTCGCTTCGTAATTTTTTTCCAGGGGTGTGTTTAAATGAAAAAATTACAGTTCTGTTAGCTGAAGAGACTTCAGCGAACATCAAAATAAAAGTGACATATAACGTTATGGAAGCCAGTTCTCTCAGTTTAACAAAGAGGAATATGAGTATATATGAAGATGCATGTAAACAGATAGAATGAAGTCCCTATGTCTATGCACATTTACTATATGGCCTGTTGACCTTGACCAAAAATGTTAGATAGGTAGAATTCATAAACGAAGTTAAGTTGTAATATGTTACTTAGTATTGGAATGAGTGACAGACACAAATCCTATACAGGAATATATTACTGAAGAACTCTCTTGGGTGTGGGCGAATCTAGATTCATGGGGCATGATTAACATTTGGCTTGTACAAGTTCTCAAGTCTCGTAAATCCCGGTTAAAATAGACCGGGAGAGACCGGAAGCGACCGGACCGGAGAAAAGTATATCCCAGTAAATACATACACTAAATACCGGAAAGGATAAAATGACCGGAAAAAAGAAAAGAAAACAAATGCACAGAACCAGATGTACACTTATGTTAATTAACCAAACGAAAACTTACTATGTAAAGAGAAAGCATGTGAAATCGCTAAATCAAAAGTCTGTGTAAATATGATTTATAGAAAAGAATTCATGAAAACAAACATTTTAATCATCATTATATCTTTGCGCTCAAAGCAATACTTGCTGCTTTTTAAAAATGGCGTGAAAATTGAAGGTTTTTTGACACTATGTAATATTAAATTTGATTGGCTAAATAATTTTGGATTCCAGCCCTGACAGATAAATTTTGTAGAAAGGTGGAAGCCAAGCTTCGATTAAATTTTTGGATGGATTCGGAGTTTTAGGTTGTTTCTAAGTAAAATCCTAACGTAATACCGGCTCGCCGTGGCGAGCCGGCAAAAGTTCCAAACCATGCCATACTAAGGAGTTAACACTACAATGTATAACTATCATGTCTGTTGGGTATAAGGATTTTGCTAGCATCTTGCTCATTCTTGGTATTCCTCATCCAATATCATGCCGCTTTTGGTACGCCACTTTAAAAAACATTACCTTTTCTCCAAAGGACGATTGATGCAAGACGTCTATATTTTTATCCGTTTATGGTATCGACGAAGTACGAACCAATTCACATGCTCGGAGAGAAAATGCCTTGTCTGTCGGCATACGTCATTAACAGCCTGGGTTTCCACCAAAGCACCTTCCCTTCTCTGGTCACGGACACCACTGGCAATGTAACTTGAGCATTGCCTTTCTTTGTCATTTTGACTTCCTGTATCTTCACTTGACTCATGGAGAAATTCTATCCATGCAAAGCCTGGCTGCCATGTGCTCAAACTGAACAGGTTAACGGCGTCTACCGTCCCTAGGAATTTTTATAATGGCTTTAATGAAAATGATTCTCACACGCATATGCTACTGGTCAGCTGAAGGATTGTCTTAATGAGAGGTTATCCAATGAAAGACAAAAGAAGTTAACCACGTGCGTCCTTTGCCTTCATTTCAAAGTTAAATTTCTTACTGTATAAGCTTATAGCAATGCGTCACAAACATTTGTGAATGTCAAAAAGTGGACTTTTTCCATGCGGAAATATTTGCAAAAATGTTATTTCTTGAATTTGATTCTGTTTTTTCTGATGTCATTGATAAAACAAGTACATGTTAAGAATATGCCGATAATGTAATCGTTATATTTAGTTCTATTAAATTGTTTAATACTTTTCATGTTAGTTTAAAAAGGATGTGGTCACACATTTTCTTTGTCATAGTATGTTATACGATAAACATATGGTGTTATTTACACATATGTTGTTTTTTGAAAACATTTGTGATTTGTTAAGACCGAACTTATACAAACAAGCTGTGAGAAAAAATAATCTCAGGACCTAAACTCATGTAAGATGCTGTATGAAAGCGTGTTCAAATGGTAGAAGAAAATTTGCCTAAACATAAATATTTATTTTGATCAAGTGTTTGCGAATAGTTTCAATTCACAAAAATCGCAAATACTTCCACGCCGCAAACTGTAACACTACATAATTTCAAAACGATGATAGTGAAAAAATGGGTACAACTACGATTTGATGCTCAATAAATGGACGAGGAAATCGTATCGAAAGCTAGCTTTGTGCACAGGAGCTTGGACGGAAAGTGCATTTCCATTACAATCAATCAAACAGTGCATGCAATTTTGTCGTTCTGGGCATTTTTGGGGGGATTCTGTTTTCTCTATTTCAGTATTAAACACGGATGTCAAAGTACACTTTGTAAACATTTTACTACTTTTATCACATTCTGTGTTATTCAGTGACATTTCTCAGTTACTTTCATATCTTAATCACAATTTAACAACATTATTAAAACACATTTGTCTTTTCGCCTGAAGTATAAAATACTTTAAAATTTTGATATGCCATGCAAAAGCAACAATTGCCACCCCTTAACGAACATACGTGAAAAGAAAACAATTTTCAATTTATAGACTTAATATGCCTTTAAAGAGCAAAGAAATGCAACCCTCAACGCCGAGCTATACAATATATGACATATATCGATAGATAAAAACGAAACACATAAATGACAGATTTTTGTTCATAAAAGTGTTGTTAAAAAGGCATTTGCTTAATTACTCTTTTTAAACAAAGACACAAATTTTATATTTTATAAATATCTTTTTTATACATATCAAACTTCTTGCTAGATCATTGGTAAAATTATATAACAATCGTTACTTTCCTTACTTTTGATGTAACATTTTTTGATGCAACACATATTAGTAATATAAGGCTATTACATCTCGTGTAATACAACACTAAATTCTATTCGATGAGTTCACAATTGTTAAACAAATATGAGACTAGACGCTCAGTCTGACTAAAGTTCTGATCTATTTATTTATTTCATGTAGATCTGACGACGACCCGTACTTTGTGATTAATGCTTCCGAGAGATCACTTTGTTTCCAGATTTTTTACACATACGGATTAGACGAAGTATCAAAATACCGTTATCCGTGAATGTTAAGCAAACTGTTGATGTTTCTTAGCAAAAAAAATGTTTAAAAGTATTTTGACACATAAATTTGAAACTAGAACTAACGCTTAATGTGATTAAAACCAAAGCAAGACTGCTTCGAAAATGAGGATGTTACTTGTAACAGAATACCTTGTAAAGAATTGAAAGAGAGTTATGGTTTTGGGCAATTAAAGATAGTTGTGGTTCTTGTATGTTGCATTTCCTTTCAATGTGGTTGGCCATTGATGAAGTTTTATTGGATTACACTGTAATAAGTCTAGAAAGACAAGGAAAAGGAACAAACGGCAAACTCTATAAATACTGAATATTGAGTTATGGTAAGAGTACACTGCACTTCCTCTAATTGCTCTTTACCATTTATGAAGTTGTATACTTCTATTAGTTTTCAAGTTATGCACTGGACAAAAAAGTAACAAAGGCAATAACTGTAATTAGTCCAAATAGAGTTATTGTTTTTGTGCACTGCACTTCATCTCACTGTCCTTGACCATTGTATTAAGTTTCATTGAATTCCAACCATTAATTTTCAAGTTATGCCCTGGACAATAAAAATTTACAAAGGGCAAAAACTTTTAAATTAATCAAAAAAGAGTACCGGTTTCTAGGCACTGCACTTCCTCTCAATATACTTGACCATTGTATGAAATAGATTTGAATTCCAATTAGTAGTTTTCAAGTTATGCTCTGGACAAGAAAAAACAATGGAAAAGTAACAAACGGCAATAACTTTATAATTACTCTGGACAGAGTTAAAGTTCTTGTGCTTGATCATTGTATGAAGTTGTTTTGAATTCCAACCAGTAGTTTTCAAGTTATGTTCCTGACAAGGAAAAGAAACAAAGGGCAGAAACTCTGTAATTAGTGATAATGGAGTTATGGTTCTTGTGCACTGCACTTCCTCTTATTGTGTTTGACCATTGTATGAAGTTATTTTAAATTCCAACCAGTATGTTTAAGTTATGCTCCGGACAAGGAAAAGTATCAAAGGGCAATAACTCTGTAATTTGTCAAAATGAAGTTATAATTCTTATGCACTGCATTTCTTCTTAATGTGCTTGACAACTGCATGAAGCTGTATTGAATTCCAACCGGTAGTTTTCAAAGTATTCTCCAGACAAGGAAAAGTAACAAAGGGCAATAACTCTGTCATTAGTCAAGACGGAGTTATAGTTCTCATGCACTGCACTTTTTCTTAATGTGCTTGACCATTGTATGAAGTTATATTGAATTCCAACCATTAGTCTCCAAGATATGCTCCGGACAAGGAAAATGCAACGGACCGCTTAACCGACCGACCGACCGACCGACCACAGGGTGACTCCTATATACCCCCAAAACTTCTTTTTTTGGGGTATTATAATAGATTTAATTTTAATGGGCAAAATTGTTTTGCCAGTTTGCCAGTCAGCTATATGGACAACGCCATGTCGAAATCACTCTTTAATGATTTTCCCAGGGTTTTAACTTAAAATAAGAAACCATATCGCTTTCAAAATTACGAAAGGTCGCCGATGATTGGCTGTGTAAATGTCACCAGAAATGATTTCGTTTTGGGTATCGTTCAGATCTTAAAGCGGAGCGCTATTTAGAGCTTGTTTTAACCAGATTGACTAGACACTAGTCATATCTACCAGAGAAACGCTGATACAATCATGATAAAAACAGTCATATGAGTGAACTAGATCTAGACGCATTTTATTCTAATACAGTCAACATCAATATATCTTAAATATCAATACATGTATATGATTTAATGTGATACAAACCAGGAAAAGTTTATATGACGTTCAGAAAGCTACATAAAAACTCTCATAATACGTCTATATAGCTTGTGTTTTGGAAAATGGTTTGGTTTGAAAGGTAATGAAAGTAAAGGCATCAATTTATCACATCTGTTTTTGACAAACATGAATTTAAAAGACGCACAATATGCCTCAACATGTTTTATTACCTTTATATTGCATCAAGCTAAAACAATTGCGATTTTTTTGCATTCAATATCACAGCCGTTTGCAAAAGAAAATGCGAATTTAGTCAACAGCTGTGTAATTTCAAACTGTGTGACAAATCATTGGCAACGTCGTTCTGATTTCAATAATGTTATAAGAAAGTAAAATTTTAATGTGAATAAAATACAACTGACTGAATATGTTTACTAAAAAAATTGACTTTAAGAACATTGTATCTTGAAATGTCTAAAACCAGACGAAAATTTATTAATCAAAATCTGGTAAGGTATTTATAGTCGCAAGATAATGATATTTTATGTCAGCTATGAGGTGCACCTTGAAAGTTACAAGGGGTGTTTTCAACACAGCATGGTATAGCTTTGATTATTTATCTGGTAACCACTTCAAACTGTTAATTTGTTGTTATTCAACATCTGAACATCTAGGATGCATATTAGACATAAATCTATTTTTTCCAGGCTGGAAACCTTTAATTTTTCCAGACCACTAATTCCATTGACCATGGAGATAAAAAATAATCAGACTATGAAAATCTGACCTTACTGCCATTGCTACGTATGACTGATGAAGACATTGTTTAGTCATTTTGGAGCTCAAAAAGTCACATATCTTCAACAGCTTGTTATTTTATTGTTTGTTTGTTTGTTTATTTGGCTTTTTACGGCACGTCAACAGATAACTGGCCATATCGTGCCGAATGCTTTAAAAGGCTTAAAATATTATGTAATGTTTTGTAAATGACAATAGAAATCAGATTCTAGAGTACAAGTTAGATCCTAGAGTATAATTTTATCTCCTTCAAATAATCAATAATGTTTTTGATGGAATTGTATTAAAGAGTTCTTTCACGATAAAATCTATAACGGGCCTGTGACAAATCATGATATTCAAGTTTGTTTGTTTGTTTCATTTAACGTTTTGTTCCAACAGTATTTCAATCATATAGGCGGGTAGTTTCCTAATCATCGTTCCTGGAGAGTAACACTAGTACTAGACTACCTTCCTCCGCGCTCTACCAAAGCATTTTCAGGGGATCGAACCCACGCCAAAGAGGTAACTGGATTAGAAGTCATCGACTTCAACCCCTCGATGACATTCAAGAAGAAAATGCTTGACAGTAAAATTTTAATTACAAGCAACACAGCATGTGGCATTGTCATTCATGAGGAGATAAGAGTGGCTAATTTTAGTGTGTCCAATCCGGCATCGAAGAAGAACTATTTGGTCATTGAAATTTGATAGAGATAGAGATAAGGACACATCAAGAGATGGGTTTATATTGTAAAGTTTATTAAAAACGGCATAGTCTCAATTTACTTTTCATTCAGATGATACGAGTTTATTTATAGCCGTCTGAAATCACAAGCAGGCAACAATAATTCCGTTTTTTGAAAATATAATGATTGTATAGTTAAATCATTTACTTTTTCATTTCCTAGTTTACCCACATGACTTATAAGCCAATATGATTTAACAGATTTTGTTTTAAGTATATCATGAAATCGTAAAAGATGATTCCTTGTCATGATATTGTCAGATTCATTGTTATTTTTAATGGATATTTAAACAGAAAGCGAGTCCGAATATATCACAAATTTACCATGGGTATGCTGTACTAAGGATGATAATGCTAAATCGATAGCTTTTGCTTCGACAGTAAAAAATTGATGCATTATCTGGTAACCTCATACTAGATGTAAAAATGTTTTCAAACACAGCCGCACCTGCTTTACAACCTTCTCCTGAACCGTCAGTATACATATGTATTAAATCTTCATGCTCTTCCTTAATTGCTAGAAACTTCTCATTGAAATGTTCAGGTGAATTTGATGATTTTTTTTATATTTGAAAGGTTATTATATATTTTCGGGGAATTATTAGTCCAAGGTGAAACATCCTCGTCGTCATTTTGAAGGATACTGTCTTGATTAATTTTAAGTTTATCTAAATCATCTTTAAACGAAGGCCGTATGGTTTAATTTCCTTTGGTTTGTTAACAAATTATCAGTTTAACTTGGTTTGAAAATAATATTTTAGCTGGATTTTTGCTATTTGATGAGATTCTAGTTGCATATTGAAGCGATAGCTTTTTCGACTCCTGTCACCCTTTTGTCCGCTCTAGGTTTTTTGAGTGTGTCGGGGGCCGCGTCCTGTGAACGTTGCCTTTGCCTTGATGACCTTTATTCTTGTTTTTTTTTTTTCTTTTCTTTTTTAATCAAGTTTCCTTTCTGGCGTGGTTTCAATCCCAGGGAGATGCTATGGTAGTTTAGCGGCGAGGAAGGTAGTCTAGTACTGGGGTAACTCTACAGGAACGTTGGTTAGGAAACTACCCGTCAATATGACTGAAATCAGTTGGAAAAAGCGTGAAATGAAAAAAAAAAAAAAGGTAACTCTCCTTTAAAAATCTATGAGAAATCATACATGGTTGTATTCTGACCTTCGTAGCCGACACATTTTTAAGCCCATTTTGAGCGGTACTCAATTCTCAATACTTAATAGTGCTGGCATCGACCAGAAAATATAACAACACTGAATTAAAGTACGGGGCAACTTTTTAAAGCTGCCATATCGTGCCAAAAGCTATAATAGGCTTAAAATATTATGTAAAACTCTGCAAATGACAACAAAAAAGCCAAATTAGACCCTTGAATACAACTTTATCTCTTTCAAATAATCGATGATGTTTTTTGATGGAATTGTATTTTAGAGTTCTTTGAGTGAATTTACATTATAAAATCTATTACGGGCCTGCGAAAAATCATGACATTCCAGAAGAAAATGCTTGACAGTAAAATTGGATTAAATTGTTGATTCGTTTAAGGATTAATAAAGTGATAATAGTATTCAGTTCGAGGAAAAAATCAGGGTTATACCGGTAGATACCTTTGAGACACACTGAATTAAATGTTTGTTTCATTTGTATTTTCTGACTCAAAAAAATAGATCGATACAGAATCCCAAAGGAATCCCAACGCGGCAAAATTGAAAATGTTGCAGGCTCGGTTTGATTGAGCCTGGTCATGGACGGTACAGGAAAATGCAAGTTACCGTCCACGCGCCCTAGTACCGGCTTAAGCAGAATTCAACATTTAAACATGAAATGGTAAAATTTGTTATTTAGAAAAATCCGCAGATGTGTTCATACGGTGGTTATCATGGAACCTTCAATGTGACACAATAGTGCCATTCCATGAAATGCGGCGTATGGTCCCCAAGTAATGAAAAGTGTGTGCCCTAAACAAGAAAACAATGGGCAAAACTAAATAAAATCAAATTTTGAAAGGGGATCAGAGGTTATGAAGCCTGCATATCACAGATAAGACGTCAAAAGACAAATTTAAAAAGCAGGCAATATATCCTTAAGGTGATTCAACATTATTCAAGTAGGTATATTGTAACTACCCAACTAGAAAATGCCGAAAAGTGGAAACTAAAAATACCACAAGCACAACAATAATGTCGTGCTGAACGATCTTCAAGGATCGAAAATATAACGTCATTGATTAAATGTACAATTAACTTGAAAATTCAACACTGGTAAATATTGTTCAAATGTTTACCTGTTCACTGTACCCTACAGTCTATCTGTATTTTAAAATCAAATAGGCTACTGCATAGTTTGCTAGGAATTTTAATGTGAACAAATAAATCTTACACATATACAATTATTTGCTAAAAATCAGTTAAACTGTTCATGTTGGTGAAACCATTTATGTGAAGGAAACAAGGATGGACACACGTGGATAATGAAGAGTTAAAAAAAACAAATGAAAAAAAGTGAAGTTTCAGTACTGTACATGTATAATTTTATTTAATTAAACTTTACAATATGTAATTTTTTACAAATCATTTAACAATTTAAGTCCGCACAATAAATAATTTATTTTTCAAACATGTAATGTATTTTTATTTTATTTTGCTGAGTGCTGACTATACTTTACATTCCAATATTGGCAATAAGAATATGTCCAATTGATCATTTTCTCTTTCCTTCAATATTCACATACAGTTATGACAATACTTTATTCATTTTTAAGGTCTGATATGAACCTTTTTAAAAAAGTTCTAAAATTCTTTTTAAACATGTACTGTAATAATTCATCATATTCATAACAGATTTATCAAACCAGAAGGCATTAAATATCTAGCATATCATGTCTCAATTGAAATATATACAGTAAACTTGTTTTATAATGACACTCTCACAAATGAGATAATTTATAATAGAATAGAGACAGCAAGAACTAAACAAAATGGAATTTTGAAAGGGGATCAGAGGTTATGAAGCCTATTAAATTATATGTTAGATTGATATACCGCTCTTCGAGCAGTGAAAATAATTACAATCACTTTTTCCTGTACTGTTAAAGTTTATATATAACTTTTTATTTAGTTTGTTTATAACTTTTTATGACGGTTTGACATTTGTGTTTATCACATATACCTCGGCGCAGGAGTGTCATAAAGCCATTGAATAAAAACGATATAACACTAGTGTAATAACAGTTTAAAGTGACGTCATTTGCGCGATATATTAATATAGCGTTAAAGCGCGCTAATGTTAGTGTTACACTTTAGGCGCGTCATTGGAAAGTACTCATTTTAATAGTTTACTGTTCTTTTTTTATATATGTGATAAATAGAATATTATATTCGTGTAGATTCAATACTAAATTTATTGAACGAGTTGAATAAAACAATATAATGCTCGCCAGAGGCTCGCATAATATGATTTTATTCAACTCGTTCGATATATTTAGTATTTAACTACACTTATTCAATATACTCTATATATTAAACATGTAGTAATGACGTTAATATCAACAAGTGCTGGTCTTTAAAAGCCGTACCGGGCTACGCTACCAACCATTCCTAAAAACACTGCAGGCATTGTAACTTAAAAACCAAGAAACAAAAGTAATTTAAACACAAGAAATGCAGACTTTTTTAATTAAAAAAAAAAGAAAATTGATATCTGCTGGAACAAACAAATGTGTCTTATATATAAATTGTCATTTGAGCTCTGCGTGCGTCGTGCGTCCTTCAAAAATGGCGTTTAACTTTTCAAATAACATCTCCTCCTAAACCAAATTGCCAATTGCAACCAGACTTTACAGAAATGATCCATTGGTGGTCACCTTTTAAAATTGTTCAAAGAATTTAATTCCACGCAGAACTCTGGTTGCCATGGCAACCAATAGAAAAAAACTTGAAATATCTTCTTTTAAAAAACCCAAAGAGGTAGAGCTTAGATATTTGGAATGTTACATCTTCTAGTAAGTGTCTATCAAGTTTGTTCAAATATAAGCCCTGGGGTCAAAGTTGGCCCCGCTCCGGGGGGGTCATTGATTTTCTCTATATGTATATAGTAAAAACTTAACAAATCTTTTTTTAAAGAACCCAAAGAAATAGGGATAAGATATTTAGCATTAAACATCTTCTAATGGGTGTCTTCCAAGTTTGTTCAAATAAAAGCCCTGGGTTCAAAATTGGCCCCTACCCGGGGGTCATTGTTTTTCCCTATATGCATAGGGTAAAAACTTAAAAAATCTTCTTTTAAAGAACCAAAAGAGCTAGAGCTAAGATATTTAGCATGAACCATCTTCTAATTGGTACCTACCAAAGTTGTTCAAGGAAGAGCCCTGGGGTCAAAATTGGCCCACCCCGGGGGTCATTGATTTTCCTTAAATGTGTATAGCAAAAACTTAAAAAATCTTCTTTGAAAAAACCCAAATAGCTAGAGTTTAGATACTAAGCATGAAACATCTTTTAGTGTTTGTCTACCAAGTTTGTTCAAATAGAAACCCTGGGGTCAAAAATGGCCCCGCCCCAGGGGGTCATTGATTTTCCCTTTATGCATATAGTAAACACTTAAAAAAATCTTCTTTTAAAGAACCCAAAGAGCTAGAGCTAAGATATTAAGCATGAAAAATGTTCTTATTGGATTCTACCGAATTTGTTCAAATAAGATCCCCGGGGAACATTGATTTTCCCTAAATGTGAAGAGCAAAAACTTTAAAATCTTCTTTGAAAAAACCCAAATAGGTAGAGTTTAGATATTAAGCATGAAATATTTTCTAGTAAGTGTTTTCAAAGTTTGATTAAATAAAAGCCTTGGGGTCAAAACTTGCCCCGCCCCAGGGGTGTCCTTGTTTTTAACTATATGTGTATAGTTAAAACTTAAAAAATCATTTTTTTAAACACAACGAGCTAGACCTTAGATATTTAGCATGAAACATCATCTAATGGGTGTCTAACAGGTTTGTTCAAACAAAAGCCCTGTGATTTAAACTTGTCCCGCTCTGGGGGTCTATATACAGATGAGCGACTTCAGGGCAATCATGACCCTCTTGTGTTAAACAATTTATCAATTTCTGTCATGTTTCTGTGAGTCATAATGAAAATGACAAGCTCCTCCTGAAACATTGAATGTAAAATGTCGGGGACCAGCAAAACATCATAATGGTTTGCATATTTTTATTGACATTAATCGAACTTTGCGCAACAGTGGGTTGTTTTCTTTAAGACATGTCGGAATCCTGACCCAAGACACTAGAAACTACTGGTAGTGGTACATCAGTTTCACTTGATGGAACAGCTACGGAATTAGTTTTTCTAACTTGGTCACTGACATTTGATTTGGAAAGTGCCTCAGACAAAACATTAGCACACTGCCCTTTTTTGGTCAGAGGTTTGACCATCAATATAATACTTCAGACATTCTTCATTTTTGTGCTTTGTTAATTTGCATATTTGCTTGGTATCTACACCACTCTGGTACAGAACTGTTATGGCTGTTGCACGAGCAGAATGGTTTGAATAAATCTGTGAAAGACCAGCACTTGTTGAAATTGACTTCATTACTTCAGCAAGTTTGTTTTTATCTATAACTTGTTCAGATAACCAGTATGGACTTTCTATAAATTTAGGACTTAGTATTGGCCGTTGAAATAAGGCCTCACTTCTAGGATTCAATTTGGAAATATAAAACTTGTACACCTTAACAATACTGAGATGACAATTATTTACCTCTAACCAATATGTTCTTACGTCACTATAGTCACATGCTTTGGAACTACTGCCCCTTGCCAATTTTTGGTTTTCTCTGTAGTTGTCATAACTAAATAATCATAACCACGGTCATCGGTTTTAACTTAGAAGGTATTCCTGGTCATATCCCTTAAACCTTCCCTCCCACAATAAATTTGTGATATTTTCTGACTCGCTTTCTGTTTTAATATCCATTAAAAATAAAAAATCTGACAATATCATTGTAAAGAAACTTCTTTAACGATTTCATGATATACTAAAAACAAAATATGTTAAATTATATTGGATTCCAAGTCATGTAGGAATACGAGGAAATGAAAAAGTAGATGCTTTAGCTAAACAATCATTAAATTTTCAAGAAACTGACTTATGCTTACCTGCTTGTGATTTTAGACCGGCTATAAAAAACTCGTATCATCTGAATGGAAAGCAAATTGGGACAATGCCGTTTTTAATAAACTTCACGATATAAACCCATCTCTTGTTGTGTCACCATCTCTATCTCTGTTAAACCGCCGTGAGCAAACGCCGAATTGGACACACTAAAATTACCCATTCATATCTCCTTACAAATGACAATGCCCCTTTCTGTGTAGGTTGTAATGAAAATTTTACTGTCAAGCATTTTCTTCTTGAATGTCATGATTTTTCAAAGGCCCGTAATAGATTTTATTCTGTAAATTCACTCAAAGAACTTTTTAATACAATTCCATCAAAAAACATAATTGATTATTTGAAAGAGATAAACTTGTATTCTAAGATCTAATTGGTTCATTTGTATTGTCATTTACAAAGTTTAACATAACATTTTAAGCTTATTATAGCATTCGGCACGATATGGCCAGGTATGTGTTGACGTGCCGTAAAAATCCAAACAAACAAACAAACAAACGTCTGGCAAACAAGTAGCATAATAAAAACTAAAAACAGTGGCACAAAATTTCAGGGGATTCTTAGCAAGATAGTTTGAAATTTTAAAAAGGTCACCTTCTGCAATAGCCGGATAGTGGGCTGGATTTTCACTTCTGGCATTCATATACGTTTTATAACAGTAAGTTTTATATAAGTTTTATAGCCTGAAACATTTTCAATTTTGCCGTGTTGTGATTTCTTTAAGGAGTCTGTATTTATCTATTTTACACATATTATCTATCATCTAATTTCCTAAAATAAATTCTTTATCAACTAAAATATTGAAGTTTCTGTTGAATAGTGGGGAAGTCAAAGCTTGGTGGATTCCTGCTCTTATTTCACATAGGCTGCCTGGGGCCAACTTTGTTTTAATTTCACAATAAAATTGTCTAAGAGTTTTACCAAGCTCTTCAGGTGTGATATTGTGAAAATCTAAAATTATGTTTCTCTTTCTGATGTAATCTGAAAAAACATGCTTTTGTTATATATTTATAAATGAAATATTTACACAGTAAAAATTTATATTTCACTGCATTGAAACATATTTTCCATATGATATTTTCACTGGTGTCTTGACGGACTTCTTCCTCTAAATTCAGCCAAAAAACAAAATTAAAAAGGAAGTCTTTCAAATTGTAATGTGAAAAAGGGATAAATAAATATAATAAACAGAAAATTCCTTTTTTTTCTATAAATACAGGATTTATTTTCATCATGTGGTATGAAAATTATCATACACATGTATATCAGTCATAGCTTTAAATATTCATTTCACACCACCTATGAAAATAAATCCTGTATTTATAGAAAATACTTGAACATCCTATATTTGTCACATATTAATTAGTAATAAAGTTAATATATATTTATATTAAATAAAAATATTGAAAAATATTAATAAAATAAAATATGCATTTTCATTTTCCGTATTGTCAGTGTAAGGATTTAGTTTTCACTGTATTGAAATATATATTTTCCGTATTGTCACTGTAAAAAGTTATTTTTAAATGTAGTGAAACATATTTTCTGTATTTTCATTGGTTTCTTGGTTGACTTCTTACTTCTTAATATAGCCTGTACACAAAAAAATTCAAATGTAAAACTTTCAAATTATAATGCCAGGAAAATAAAAAATGTCTATAATGTACAGTAAATTCAAGATTTTGCTTTAAATATGAAACTATTTTAGTATAAAAATGATCATAATTCATTTAAAAATGTTTATTTAAAAAAATACAGCTGAATATAACATGTCTTATACACTCAATATTAACATTTTTCAATTGTGGACTTACATTCTTAAACTTTCTGTTCTAAAGGATTTTTCTTATATTTTATAAGTTCTAAAAGTGTACTTGCTAACCTTAAAAACTGGAATAAACAGGGTTAAGCAAAACTCTGTGCTTTATTATTATGGTTGCCAAGCGATCTTTGATTGGAAATAAAAGTTATTCTATTCGTTTAGCACTTTTGTTTCAGTTTCAGTATAATTTACTATTACATACCAAAAGCATCATTTAAGATTTCGTGCAGTACATTTGGCTCTATTTCCTTTAAAAATAGCTCAATTGCAGAAGGGTTCGAAGTGACTGAAAAAGTAAATTATATAAAAAGTATGTGTATAAATCAAAACAAATGTCAGTGTAATAGATTTCATTTAATTACTAAATGAAGTTTGTTTGTTTGTTTGGATTTTTACGGCACGTCAACACATAATTGGCCGAATGCAAATAAAGTAAACATCGCAAAAGAAAACGAGGTCATACGGAAAGTTCCAATATAAATACATGAAAAACGTTAATCTAACGGAAAAGACATTATTGATAAAATACTTAAATATCAACCTGGTTAGATCAGTCGCACTGGCGTCTGTGGGCGGAACTGCTGATGACGAAAAGCCCTCTCCAGTATGTTTTGACTTGATAACATATGTGGACAAGGCCATTCATTAATTTTGTCGATTTTACAAAATTTCTCTGCATCCGATCACGCGGCGAAATTACACGTATCGCCAACTTTTGGCAAGTAGGTAAAATCGGCGTCCATTTTTGTTTACAGGGCCCTGTATAATTTTTTGCACATAGGTAAAACCGGGCTATAAAAAGTGCGCGTGCTCCTGTTAACACACGGTTTTGATCCCGTTAACACATGGGAAAAATTATGACCTATACTGTGTCGATGTGACGTAAAACTCAAAACAAACAAACAAACATGGGCAAAAAAATGAAGATAGCCAGTCAGCTGAAACAGCCGGAGAAGCCGGAACTCATTTTTGTCAACTCCGGCTGTTCCGGCTACTCCGGCTAGCCGGAATCCGGTTCCGCCTATACAGGCTGGCCACAGATGATATAGTAAAACATGTGCAAAAGACCATTGGCTAATTCCATAATGTAGTGTCAAAATACTTATCACAACGATCTCCGGCTATTATGGTTAGCCAGAAAAACAGATGAAAAACAAAATCTGACAGCAGATTGAAGAATATCTATTAATAATATTATTATGAGTTTTCCCGCGTTTTTCCAATCATTTGAAACGCGATTCTAAGCACTGAAACTTGAAATATAGCACATTTAGATATTTAGAAGCTCAACTATCTGATATAATTTCAAATGTGATTTTTATTTGTAAATTTGACCCTGGCCAGTTCGAAACTAATACTCTAAAACTAAATTTAAACTGAATTACAAATGGTGATAATATTTAAAGGGAGACAACTTTGTAAATTAGATATATCAAAGCTGAGCATTACGCGGTTGTTCATGATTGAATAGAGCATTCACCATGCCCATACTTTAAATTATATAACGATGAATCAAATAGAACAATGTTTGATGAAAACAGGCAACTCTCTAAAAAAAATTTATATTGATATTGTCCTTGTTCAAACTGCCCTGCTATCCGAAGCAAATTCTACTTCATACAGTAGACTCTCTGTTCTTAAGACCATCCCGGAATTAAAAACCACCCCGCCATTTGGACCATTTAATAAAATAATCGTATTTTGTGGTTTTATGTCAATGGTTACATGATTCAGAATTAAGACCATCCTGCTTTTCCACTTTAAAACCACCAGATTCAGTCCTAAATTTCTTATATTAATCTTTTTTTAAACCCACTATTGAGACCACTGATTAAACTCAACATTTACCTGTAATAAATCAAATTTTTTTGTTATTTTCTGTTTGAATGCTCTTTGGCATGACGATGTTAACAAGTGTTATTGGGTTATTAGATGAAATAAGGTGAGAAAGTACATGTTTTGCGTCACTGTGGTTTAAATTTGCTTCCGACACATTTATTTTGTAAAGAATTAATTTCTTATATGATAGTTGAATTATACACACCATACAATAATTAATATTTGAATCAGACCAAATTATACAATAGAATCTCTACTTAAGACTATCCCGGAATTAAGACCATTTTTTATATGAAAGAAATTTTTTGTCAATGGGTTTATGATCCAGCATTAAGACCGCTTATCCATTTTTAAGACCACCAAATTAAGTCCAAATTATTTGGGGTTTTTTTGTTGACCCCACTACTACTGATTTAAAGTCAACAACCACATAGACCTAAATTTGTTGTTATGTTTAAACCATCTGTGTGTATGTTCTTGGACATGACACTTGATTTCACAAGGTGTCAAAAACACCTTATACTTTGGTGGACATCGTATGAAATAAGACCAGAAAGTAGATTTAAAAGTGGTTTAATGTTAAAAACAGAGAAAGTTAACAAGATCAGCTTAAAATAAATAGAATAACATCGTGCATGAATTTGATTTTATTTTAAAAGCTTGTAACTTCCTTTTACAGCAAGACTCGTTATCATTGATATACTTTACCATAACATATACTGACTGTTAAATGACAACACCCCCCTCCTCCAGAATCTAATAAATAACATGCCTTTGTATTTAAAGACTTTTCCCAGTTTCAGTTGGATGCCTTGATAGTGAAAAAAACCCAGAAAAATATTATTTACCACAATAAATAAGTTCAGTGTGCTATATAATTGTATAAAAGTGATTGGGCATTGACTGTGCTGATAATTATTTGGCCACATACTTCGTTCATGTAAATGACTTAAAACATACCACTATCTAAAATGAATTGTCGGATTCATCTAAAGTTGAAACCGTGAATTCACTTTACCTTTACTCGACATTCGCAGAAAGACATTTAAAAAAAATCAAATTAAGAAGAAGACATTTCAAACTATAATCAGAAATAACAAGAATTTTTGTAATTCCTGACTTATTCGTGCAACACTTTATACTTTTAATGAAAATTCCTGTTAGAGAAGTTAACATTGTGAACTCGTGCAGTTGAAATCGTGAATTCATGAAGCTTAAGCTGTGAATTCATGAAGTTAAAATCGTACATTCGAGATTTGAAAGTTGTAATCATGAACTCGTGCAGTTTAAATCGTGAATTCATGAAGTTGTGAATTCCTTAAGTTTAAATCGTATTTTTTGTGGTTTCCCTATGTTGAAAACGTTAACTCACGAAGTTGAATTCGTGAATCAATGAAGATATAATCGGGAATTCATGTAGTTGAAATGTCCCCACTGGTCTTTCGTACCTAAGAATAAAAGTTTATGGGTTTCTGTTGAACTGAACCTTGGGATCATAAGAGAATGGGGTTAGCCGGAAATTGCAATATATGAGCTGAAATGACCATGTATTGTACGATTTCCGACTCAAAGTCGGCAAAATACCAGAGTTATCCTGACGGACACACCTATACCCGCAAACACACGGTCAGTCCATAAAAAAAACACTTTATGGCATTCTGTGGAAATGGTTCTGGGTATCACAGGGGACAGGAAAATGTTAAAATAAGAGCTAAAAATGATCATTTATATTTTGATATTTGGCGAAAAAGTAGCAAAATACCAGAGTATTTCTGGCAGACACAAATAAACCAGCGAACACACGGTCCCACTAACCATCCAAATATATGAGATTCTGCGAAACTGAGCCTCACAGGGGTTAGCCGGAAATGATCAGATATGAGTTGAAATGACCATGTATAGTACGATATTTGGCTCAACGTCGGCAAAATGCTACAGCATTCCCGACGGCGAACCTTTGCCAGCGGGCCCGCGGTCACACTTTGCACGACACAAATATTCATAAAATTGTTCTTGGATTATTCCTTCATCTCAAACAGCCTTCATTTTGGTTATTCTGGCCAGCCGGAATATACAGAGATCGAGGTGATAAATAATTTGAAGCTACATTATGGAATTATCCTATTGTCTATTGCACAGGTTTTACTGTGTATTCTTTGGCTAGCCGATTCTGCCGGAACCGGATTCCGGCTAGCCGGAGTAGCCAGAACAGCCGGACGAGACAAAATTTTGTTTCGGCTGTTCCGGCTGTCTGGCTAACTTCACGAACATGGCAAAAAAGGGGAAAATAGCTGATTTTATGCTATAATACAATTTACTATTCATTGTAAATAATTTCATTAAATTAACATTTTATTTAAAATTGATTTACAGATCTTGTTTCATTCTATTCATAATAACTGATTTCGTAATTTTGAAAATACTAATTCTTGAAATTATAAACACACAGTTATTCTTAATATCCTTTATGTCTTGCAGAAAATGAACTTTTGTTTTTATTCTTTCAGAAAGCATCTATGAACGCATTAAAATGACACAGAGTGCTATTGTACTAGCACCGAATGTAGGCATGTATTTGGTCGTTGCTCCATTGCAAAGGGTAGTATTGCATAAACAGACGCTACGAGTTTCCAAATGTCCATCCATATATCCACATGAGTTTGAATTATTATTTGGCATACAGCCATAGAGACTTGCATCTGAAACTGCAAATAAGAGACAAACATACATTACATTGATTGCATGAACACACTTATACATTTTTAGGATTTGTTTGTTTGTTTGGATTTTTACGGCACGTCAACACATAACTGGCCATATCGTTCCGAATGCTATAATAGGCTAAAAATATTATGTAAAACATTGTAAATGACGATAGAAATGAGCCAATTAGATCCTAGAATACAAATTTATCTCTTTTAAATAATCAATTATGTTTTTTGATGGAATTGTATTAAAAAGTTCTTTGAGTGAATTTACAGAATAAAATCTATTACGGGCTTGTGAAAAATCATGACATTCAAGAACAAAAAGGCTTGACAGTAAAATTTTCATTACAACCTACACAGAAAGGGGCATTGTCATTTGTGAGGAGATAAGAGTGGGTAATTTTAGTGTGTCCAATTTGGCATCGAAGAAGAACTGTTTGATCACGGCGGTTTGACAGAGATAGAGATGGTGACATATCAAGAGATGGGTTTATATCGTGAAGTTTATTAAAAACGGCATTGTCCCAATTTGCTTTCCATTCAGATGATACGAGTTTATTTATAGCCGGTCTAAAATCACAAGCAGGTAACAATAAGTCAGTTTTTTGAAAATTTAATGATTGTTTAGCTAAAGCATCTACTTTTTCATTTCCTCGTATTCCTACATGGCTTGGAATCCAATATAATTTAACATATTTTGTTTTTAGTATATCATGAAATCGTAAAAGAAGTTTCTTTACCATGATATTGTCAGATTTTTTATTTTTAATGGATATTAAAACAGAAAGCGAGTCAGAAAATATCACAAATTTATCGTGGGTATGCTGTGCTATGTATGACAATGCTAAATCGATAGCTTTTGCTTCAGCAGTAAAAATTGATGCATTATCTGGTAACCTCATACTAGATGTAAAATTATTTTCAAACACAGCCGCACTTACTTTGCAACCTTCTTTTGAACCGTCCGTATAAATATGTATAAAATCTTCATGTTCTTCCTTAATTGCTAGAAACTTCTCTTTGAAATATTCAGGTGAATTTGATGCCTTTTTTATATTTGACAGGTTAATATTTATTTCCGGGGAATTATAAGTCCAAGGTGGAACATCCTCATCGTCATTTTGAAGGATACGGTCTGGATTAATTTTAAGTTTATCTAAATCATCTTTTAAACGAAGGCCTAATGGTTTAATTTCCTTTGGTTTGTTAACAAATTTTTCAGTATAACTTGGTTTGAAAATAATATTTTTAGCTGGATTTTTCCTATTAGATGAAATTCTACTTGCATATTGAAGTGATAGCTTTTTACGACGAAGATAAAGCGATGGTTCCCCAGCTTCCGCATATAGACTTTCTACAGGTGAAGTGCGAAAAGCACCTAAAGCTAAACGTAAACCCTGGTGATGTATGGTATCTAGCATTTGAAGATATGATTTTCTTGCAGACCCATATACTACAGAACCATAATCTAATTTTGATCGGATAAGACTTCTGTATAATTTCAGTAATGTGGAAGAATTTGATCCCCAATTTGTACTTGATAAAACCTTAAGTAAATTTAAAGCTTTTAGGCATTTAGTTTTCAAATGTTTAATATGCGGTATAAAAGAAAGTTTTTTATCAAATATAATTCCTAGAAACTTAGCTTCATCAACTACTGGAATTTTAGAACCAGATATGTAAAGTTCAGGGTCATTATGTTGTTTTCGCAATCGGCAGAAATGAACACATTGAGTTTTTGACTTTGAAAATTTAAACCCATTTTCTATTGCCCACTTGTGTGTACTAGTATTTAGTTAGAAAATAAATCAATCTGATGCATATGTTTGGTCAACTGATGATGCCAAAGCTGCAATTTTCACCTTTCAAATTCAGACTTTAGTGTTAAAAACTGACCTTTACATCGAATGTGTTTGTCATAAGAGGTGCATAATTCGTTAGTTAAAAATAAAATCAAATCTCGTGTCTGCGTTGCAGATATATGTGACGATGAAGTGAAAAATCTAGGACAAGTAATGCAGGCTTCATTTTAATTTTTCTTGTCCTAAAGGATATTCGAGTTCCATTCGTTTTGTGTGGAAACATGAAACTGCTAAGGGTGGTGTTTTGTGATTTGAGACGCACCATACAATATCTGCCATGAAGGACATGCAATATATCCGTTCATGCGTTTGCTTAATTAAGCTTTCCAGTGTTTTCCCATTGGAATATTTATTGCATTTGTAAGGTTTGACGAGACTCATTTTTTAAATGATTTTTTAATATTATCCAATATACTAGTAACAAATTTACCATGAAATAACTTCATGCAAGAGCTGCCGCTTTTGCAGTTGATTCGTGCATAAAAGAAGGAATCTCGAAAATCACAGGGTGGATCACAGCCGTAGCATTGCAAAGACGTTACATGATGTACTAAAATAGAATAAAAATAATTAGTTTCTGATTATACACTGCAAATGCAAAAACCGACACATATTTTTTTCTAACGAATAACTAACGTTCGATCAGGTACTTGTTATTGCAGTTTCTCCAGGTTTGTTTATAAAGTCTCATTTTGAAAATACGTTTCACGACAATTTAACATTTTTTGTTTGTTTCTGTGGTATCAAAATGAATCAACAACAGTTATAAAATAGAGCAGTACAGAATCCCTACATAAAGCCCAACACAACAAATTGAAAATGTAGGAAGGTTTTACAATGAAAATAGATTAAGAGTCTCATTCCATGAAAAGCGGCTTATGGTCCCCAAGTAAAAAAATGCGTGTGCCCTGAACAAGAAAACAATGGGCGGAACTAAATAAAATGAGACTTCATAACCTCAGATCCCCTTTCATAATTCCATTTTATTTAGTTCCGCCCATTGTTTTCTCGTTTAGGGCACACGCATTGTTTTACTTGGGGACAATAATTATGCCGTTTTTCATGGAATGAGACTCTAAATCTAATTTCATTGTAAAAAATATGAAAAACAAGATCAACAAGGAAAGGCGGCGTTCAATGAACGCAACCCCCATATGACCCAGCAACAAGAACCAACGGCAAGGAGCCCAGGCGGACCCCAAACAAACCATAAGTCTATGAAACCTTCCTAATTCGTTATTCCCGAATACATGTTCCTTTAAATGTCTATTTTTTATTGTAAAATTGTCTGAATTCTAAAACATAAACATTCATCTGCTTCAAAGTGAATTTCCGTTTAAGGAACCACCCACCATCTGTCATAAAAAATAGGCTACATATGAACAGATCTGCGGATGTTTCAAAATCAGTTCATGTTACATGTTGAATTCTACTGAAGCCGGTGCTATGGGGCGTGGACGGAAGTTTTTCAGGTAGACTCAATCAAATCGAGTCTGCAACTCTCTTGTAATTTTGTTGAGATTAATGCTCCGAGGGATCACTTTCTTTTCAGATTTTTGAACTCAACAGTACCGTACATGAACAGGCTCAATCAAACCGAGCCTTCAACATTTTAAATTTTGTCGTGTTGGGCTTTCTTTATAAAATCTTGTTTTTTCTATTTTTTGTTTGTGCCATGTGGAGGCTGTAAAACTTCGCCCTGTACATTCAATCAAAGATGTTATATTTCCGATCCTTAAAGATCGTTCAGCACGTCATTCTTGTTGTACTTGTGGTTATTTAGTTCTTTCTATTCGTCTTTTTTGTTGTTTGGTGGTTCCACTGTTCCTCATTTAAATATTGTTGAATCACCCTTAGGAAATGTGACCTGCTTTTAGCTCACCAGAGCCAAAGGCTCAGGGTGAGCTATTAGTATCAAAGGGGGATTCTATGGCGTCCATCGTACGTCGTCATGCGTCAACAATCGTCTTCTCCTCTGAAACTACTGGGCAGATTTACTTCAAATTTGGTCTGTAGCATCCTTGTGACAGTCACACTTGAATTTGCTCATGTCATTCCAATTGGCCCATTTTAGGGGTCAGCAGACCTAAAAAAGAAAAACCATTAAACATCTTCTTCTACAGAACTATTGGATGGATGATCACCAAACTTTGTACAGACTCAATCAAACCGAGTCTGCAATTCTTGTTATTTTGTTGTGATTAATGCTTCCGAGGGATCACTTTGTTTCCAGAATTTTTCTGTAGCATCCATGGGTAGTCTTTTAACAGGTTTGCTCATATTGTTTGGATTGGCCCCTTTTAGGGGTCACTAGGGCTAAAAATTGAAAAGCCTTTAAACATCTTCTACAGAACTAATGAATGGATGATCACCAAACTTTGTCTGTACCATTCTTGGGTAGTTTTATATCAAGTTTGCTCATAAGAATTTGATTGGCCCCTTTTAGGGGCTGCTAAAGCTCAAAATAGAAAAACCTTTAAAAGTCTGTTTTCTACACAACTAATTGATTGATGATCACCAAACTTAGTCTGTAGCATTCTCAAGTAGTCTATTATCAAATATGTAAATATATTTTGATTGATCCTTTTTAGGGGTCACTAGGGCTAAAAATAGAAAAAAAAACTTTAAACTTCTCCTTCTACAGAACTAATGATTGGATGAGCACCAAACTTTGTCTGTTGCATTCTTGGGTAGTCTTTTATCAAGTTTGCTCATAAGAATTTGATTGGCCCCTTTAAGGGGCTGCTTAAGCTAAAAAGAGAAATACCGTTAAATGTCTATTTCTACAGAACTAATTGATGGATGATCACCAAACTTGGTCTGTAGCATTCTTGTGTAGTCTTTTATCAAATATGCTTATATTATTTTGATTGATCCCTTTTAGGGGTCACTAGGGCTAATAGAAACCTCCTTTAAACATCTTTTTCTACAGAACTTATGGATGGATGATCACCAAACTATGTCTGTAGCATTCTTTGGTAGTCTTTTATCAAGTTTGCTCATCAGAATTTGATTGGCCTCTTTTAGGGGCTGCTTAAGCTAAAAATAAAAATATCTTTAAATGTCTATTTCTACAGAACTAATTGATGGATGATCACCAAACTTGTCTGTAGCATTTTTAGGAAGTTTTTTTTTATCAAGTTTACTCATTTTATTTGATTGACCCCTTTAAGGGGCCTCTAATGCTTAAAATAGAAATACCGTTAAATGTCTATTTCTAGAGAACTAATGGATGGATGATCAACAAACTTTGTCTGTAGCATGCTTGGGTAGTCTTTTATCAAGTTTGCTAATATTATTTTGATTGGCCTGTTTTAGGGGCTGCAAAAGCTAGAAATAGATTAACTTTTAAATGTCTATTTCTACAGAACTATTTGATGGATGATTACCAAACTTTGTCTGTAGCATTGTTGGGTAGTCTTTTATCAACTTTGCGCATATTAATTTGATTGGCCCCTTTTAGGGGCCTCTTTAGCTAAAAATAGAAAAAAACCTTTAAATATCTCCTTCTACAGAACTAACTGATCGATGATCACCTAACTTTGTCTCAAAGGAGCCACTAAAGCTAAAAATAGAAAAAATCTTCAAACATCATTTCCTACTGAAATGATTGATAGATGATCACCAAATTGTGTAGCATTCTTAGGTAGTTTTTTTTATCAAGCTTGCTCATATTAATTTGATTAGCCCTATTCCAACATTCCAACACTAAAGTTGTTTCTGGTGAGCGACTCAGGGCCATCATGGCCCTCTTGTTAAATTTGTCTTTTATCGTCTAATCTGTGATATGCAGGCTTCATAACCTCTGATCCCCTTTCAAAATTCCATTTTATTTCGTTCCGCCTATTGTTTTTTTGGGGGACCATATGCCGCTTTTTATGGTATGGCACACACGTGTCATATTGAGGTTCCATGATAACCGCCATATGAAGATATCTGCGGATTCGTGAAAATTCAAGCTCCTCTTTGGGTACCTTTACGTGGTGAGGAGTAACACATGTATGGGGGTGCGCTTTTGTATTGCCCCCGACACACTAAAAACAAGACGAACATTAAGGCAATTCAGTCCTAAAAGGCTTTAAGAACTGTCCGTCGTAGTATCCCACTTGGTCCGTCAGGAGTAATCAAAAGAGGAAAGGGTAGCGTCCAACTGTAAATGGGTTATACACTAAGCATGCGGTATGTCTTGCGTTCATTGAACGCCACCTTTCCTTGTTGATCTTGTTTATCATATTATTTAAACAGTAGGGTCATAACCCCTTTTAATAAAACGTTTAATAATTTTAGTAAAAAATATAATAAACAAGATCATAAAGGAAAGGCGGCGTTCAATGAACGCAGCCCCCATCCGACCTAGTAACAAGAGCCAGTGGCAAGGAGCCTAGTAGAACCCCCCCCCCCCCAAAAAAAAAAAAAAAAAAAAAAAAAAAAAAAACAGGGTAGGGCAGGCAAACCACTACCTAAATAAATTAGAAACTGATAAGGAACTAAAAGAAAACAAATAAATGATTGAATATTAGGCCCATAAAGTCAAAAGGCACAGGAGAAGGTGACACGATACCCGGGGAGGGGGGATATAAACAGAATAAATAAAAAATAAATTAAAAACAAGAGGGTCATGATGGCCCTGAATCGCTCACCAGAAATATAGAAATATCTTTTTCAAATAAACTTGTAGAAAGACAAGTCCAGGTCAACTTCAACTGGCCTTTCTAGTTGTAAGGTTTCCCGACACTGATTGTGTTTTTCTTTATAGTAAAATGATAGGAACCAAGTCTGGGTCAATAAGTCTGGGTCAATATTTATTTAAGATAACATAGGTATACTAGTCAACTCAACCAGAAAGTTGAGGCGGACACCAAACAAAAACAGGACAGGGCACAAGACAGAGCACGGAAATGCCAATCACCAAAAACACAATTCCGTAACCTACAAGGAACTTAAAAGAAAACAAATAAATGACTGATAATAGGGAAAAACCTTATTGTGCTCACAGACACTTGGTGTGTGGAGCTTAAAACACCTTTAAAATCTAAATAAAATGTATATTTGTCAATCCTGCACATGTACTGATCATATATATCAAATGACCTTAATATAAGCCGTTTTGAAAAAAAAATCATATTTCAACGTCTATAATAATACACAAGATAAACATGTTCGCAGGAAAAATTCGCACACCTACCGTCAACATCACAATGTATTTTATTCCATTTCCAATATTTTCACATAATCCTTTGGTAAATCGACACAGAAGAAATAATTATTTCAATTTTGCTGCGTTAGGCTTCTTAACGGATTCTTATTTCACTCTATTTCACAATGATGGTCAATTTTAAACTTCAACGTAATATAAACAACGCAACAGTCGAAATAAACATCAAGATTATGGCGGTTTTACTCAAATTACAAACTATTTCGATAAATTCAAACGTGGTGCCAGCTTTGCCGTGTACAAATACGCCCCGCTTTGAAATATGGGAACCAACATATAACCGAATGGCTCCACCCTTAGCCAACTGACTCCTATCTTCAAATCGCAGCGCATTTTGCACACAGCAAAGTTGGCGACCAACCTATTACCGAATGGCTCCGCCCATTGCCGACTGGCTCCTTTCTTCAAAGCGCAGCGCATTTTGCACACGAAATAGCTGGGGAGCCAAGTTTGAATTTGTCAAAAGATTTTAAAATGGTATAAAACTGCGATAATCTTGATGTTTATTGTTGCTGGGTCATATGGGGGTTGCGTTCCAAGGTGACCGTTCCAAGGCGGCGCCCCACTGTGTTCCTCAGATGTATGTCTATGTTGTTTCATACTGTTTTGGCGACACTTTTGCTTGTGTCCCTTGTTGTTTTCTCGTCTACGGTAAGTATCTTCCCCATTGCCTCTAGTTTTTAGTTCTTTCATTACCCCCCCCCCCCTTCCCACGGTCTTCTGTCCCCTTCCCCTTTGTGGGCCTATTATTATTTTCTTTGAATTCCTAATCAGTTACAAATTATTTATCACTTAATGATTAACGTGTCATTGCTCTGTCCTTTTTATGTTTGGGGTCCGCCTGGGCTCCTTGCCATTGGTTCTTGTTGCTGGGTCATATGGGGGTTGCGTTCATTGAATGCCGCCTTTCCTTGTCGATCTTGTTTATCATATATTATATTTTGCGTTCATTGAACGCCGCCTTTCCTTGTTGATCTTGTTTATCATATTTTTTGCGTTTATTGAACGCCGCCTTTCCTTGTTGATCTTGTTTATTATATTTTATTTCGGCTGCTGCGTTGTTTATATCACCACTGAAAATTTAAAATTGACCATCATCGTGAAATAGAAAAAAACAGAATCCCTAAAGAAAGTCCAACACAACAAAACTGAAAATGTTGCAGGATCGGTTTGATTGAGCCTGTTCATGGACGGTACTGGAAAGTACAGAATTATATCTTTTGTGTCGATGGACCAAAGGATTTTGTGAAAATATTTGAAATAGAATAAAATACATGGTGATGTTAACAGTAGGTGTGCGGATTCACGGTGCATATCCATATCGGTACCCTCTTTGCGAAATCTGCTGAAACGGTACCCTCTTTGTACATGCACAGGTCATTCTCTGCTCAAAACAAACCAGCAATGGATAACAAGCCAGTAAAAATTCATTGTAATAAGGAAAAGGAGGTATGACACGTGGAAAGAATGTATACCACGGAACACTAGAATGTTTTATGTATGTGCTGATTTGTCATGTGCCCGTTTTGCATGCACTGCAACTTCACAATAAGCTACAAAAAATCAACATGTCTTGCTCCGCCCATCACCTCGACATACTGTTCGGGCTGAAATTAACCTGTGGCTTGATTATATATGCATCATACATATTTATTATGTTCATTTACATATCATCTTCGGACAAATGGCATTACATTGTCGAAAATAATTGTAAAATTTATAAAAACACCATACTTTCGGTTTTGCAGCGGCACGGGCTACCTCTCTTCGTTTGAATTTTTATGTCACAGGTACACTCTCATTTTTAACACATAGGTACCCTCAATGCACGATATATGTATTTTATTTGCGTTTATCGTTAAGTATGCAAACTAATCTAATATTTACACAAAAGTAAGAAATATTACATACCTTACGATTAACGCAAATAAAAGCATATGTCGTTCCTTGAGGGTACCTATTTGTAAAAAATATGAGAGGGTGCCTGTGATATAAACATTCAAATGAAGAGAGGTAGCCCGTGCCGCTGCAAAACCGAAAGTAGGGTGTTTTTATGAATTTTACAATTATTTTTGACGATATACTGCCATTTTTCCGGAGATGATATGTAAATGAACATACTAAATATGTATGATGCATATAATATTATAATCAAGCCATAGGTTCATTTTAGCCCAAAAAATATGTCGAGGTGATGGGCGAAGCAAGACATGTCGATTTTTTGAAAAACGGGCACATGACACATCAGCACATAGATAAAACATTCTACTGTTCCGTGGTATACATCTTTTCTACGTGTCATACCTTCTTTCCTTATTACAATTAAATTTGACTGGATTGTTTTCCATCGCTGGTTTGTTTTTGGCAGAGAGTGGCCTGTGCATGCGCAAAGAGGGTACCGTTTCAGCAGATTTCGCAAAGAGGGTACCGATATGGATATGCACCGTGGGATTTGTTCGGTTGAAAATTTTTATCTTGTGTATTATTATAGACGGTGAAATATGATTTTCTTTCAAAACGGCTTATATTAAGTATTAAGTTTTGTGATATACATGATCGGTACATGTGTTGGGATTGACAAATATACATTTTTATTTGGATTTTAAAGGCGTTTTAAGCTCCACACCCCTTGTGTCTGATTATGTTATGCAATTTTTTTGCATATGACGTATTGCAATGTAGCCTTCCCCGGGTCTCCTGTCCCTTTTCCCTATGCCCGTTGACTTTGTGGGCCTATCATTCAGTCATTTATTTGATTTCTTTGAATTTCTTAGTTACAAATTATTTATCAGATTAATGATTAGCCTGTCCGTGCTCTGCCTTGTGCCCTGTCCCTTTTTTGTTTAGAGTCCGTCTGGGCTCCTTGCTGCTGGTTCTTGTTGCTGGGTCACGTGGGGGTTGCGTTCATTGAACACCGCCTTTCCTTGTTAATCTTCATATTTAACTAATAGCTGAAAAAGTACCATTATAATAGCTATACAGTTTAGTATCATTGTTATTTTCATTCTAGACGTGTTAAAATGTGACTAAAGATCGAAAGCCCTAACATTGTTAACTATATCATTTATCATTTGGTTCCTAAAACGGTTGCTTTTACACAAACATGTATCTTGTTTCTTTGTTTATTTAAATTGCTTGTAAAACATAAATACAATACATTTTTTATTCTTACCACAAAATGTAAACAAACAAAATCCAATAAATATTTTCATTTTAATAAAAGTAAACCGCTAAAACTTGCAAAAACGTGACAATTAGCTATTCTATATCAACACAGTATATCCTAAACTAACAAACAAACAACTCGTTTATTTAGGCAACAGACTGTTAAAAAATCGATTGTATTGAGCTTGCTCCGCTATCTAAGTACCACCCCTTTGCAAAGATATAGACAATTCCGCACGAAATTTATGCTGTTATCGTTTATATTGCAACACGTGCTACATGTATTTACCGTCTTAGGAACACATCTGCGGATGTTTCTTAATTCGACCGCAAATTAGTTTCATGATTGAATTCTGAAAACTGGATCTTGCGATACCGCTAAAAGTCCTGAAAATATTTCAATGAAACTTGATATATGGATGGATGGCAGTATGGAGAATATGCACTTCTTTTTCTTTTCTTTCTATGTTGAAAATTCTGGTTGCTATGGCAACAAATAATCTGAAAATATGGCAAATTTTACACAAAACCTGGATCCCGCGATAACGCAAAAAGTACTGAAAATATTTTTTATCAAACTTGATATATGGTTAGATGGCAGTATGGAGATTATGCACGTCTTTTTCTTATCTTCCTATGTTGAAAATTCTGGTTGCTATGGCAACAAATAGACTGAATTTCAAGATTTCTGATTCTAGTTTTTAAGTTTTTTCACTATCAGTTCTTTATTTCTTAAGGTATTTTCTTCAAACTTTAAATATAAGTTGCTAGTCATCAACCACATCATATGTGACAAGGTTTACAACTCAAGCACAAAATTTATCAGAATTACCTCCCTTGAACTTAAAATTTTCATGAAAAAAACATTGTTTTTTTTTAGTAACTTCTATTTTTCTTAATGTATCTACTTCAAACTTCATATACATGTTTCTTATTAGTCCCCTACCGGTTTACCGGAGGGGACTTTAGGTTTACCGTCCGTCTGTCCGTCCGTCTGTGCGTCTGTCTGTCAGTCCGTCCGTCCACAAAACTGGATCCCGCGATAACTTGAAAAGTACTGAAAATATTTTTATGAAACTTGGTATATGGATAGATGGCAGTATGGAGATTATGCACGTCTTTTTCTTTTCTTCCTATGTTGAAAATTCTGGTTGCTATGGCAACAAATAGTCTAAAAATATGGCAAATTTTACACATAAACTGGATCCAGTGATAACGCAAAAAGTACTGGAAATATTTTTATGAAACTTGGTATATGGATAGATGGCAGTATGGAGATTATGCACGTCTTTTTCTTTTTCTTCCTATGTTGAAAATTCTGGTTTGCTATGGCAACAAATAGGCTGAAAATATGGCAAATTTTTACACATAAATAACGCAAAAGTACTGGAAATATTTTTATGAAACTTGACATATGGGTAGATGGCAGTCTTGGAATTATGCACGTCTTTTTCTTTTCTTCCTATTTTGAAATTCTGGTTGCTATGGCAACAAATAGGCTGAAAATATGGCAAATTTTATACATAAACTGGATCCAGTGATAAAGCAAAAAGTCCTGGAAATATTTTTATGAAACTTGACATATGGGTAGATGGCAGTCTTGAGATTATGCACGTCTTTTTCTTTTCTTCCTCTGTTGAAAATTCTGGTTGCTATGGCAACACATAGACTGAAAATATGGCAAATTTTACACATTAACTGAATCCAGTGATATCTCAAAAAGTACTGGAAATATTTTTATGAAACTTGACATATGGGTAGATAGCAGTGTTGAGATTATGCATGTCTTATCTGTTCTTCCTATTTTGAAAAAATATCAGTTGCCTTGGCAACAAATAGGCTTAAAACATGGCAAATATAACAATATTTGTGATTAGTCAAAAAGAGCTGAAACTTTTTATGAAATTGCATCTTTAATTCAAGAGTTATCTCCTCCTGCTTTTAAAATGTTATATTTTGGTAACAGGGATGTTTCAAATATTAACTTTTGAGTGTCTTTCAGTCCGTCTGTCTGTCTGTTCATAAAAACTGTTTCCTGTGATCACTTTTAAAGAACTTTTCCAACAAGTTTACTTAAAATAGAGAAAAATTGAAACATAAGTGAATGGCCAATGGCCCTTCAGAATGTTGATGGGGTTCTTACCGGTAGGGGACTTATGGATTGCTTGCAATACTATGATAATTGCTTGTTATCACTCAACATTTGTGAGAAAGTTCAATACTCTAGCAAGACTATTTCCAGAATTATGCCCCTTTTGGACTTTGACTTTTTTTTGAGAAATTCGTAATATTTACTCCAACTTCTTCAATCCTGATAGGATTTTCTTCAAACTCCCACATCATAATAATATGACAAGGTTTATAAATCTAGCATCCATATTTCCAGAATTATCTCCTCCTTAAACTTTTAATTTTTCCTATTCGTTCTTTTAACTTTCATTTACTTCAAAATCAAAATAAACATTCAATATTCATACCTTCATTACTAATTTTTCTTTGTTACACTCTCATCATGTATGACATCGTTATCTCCTTTTCAAAAATTTTGCTTTTAAAAATGTTATATTTTGATAACAGGGATGTTTAAAAGATAACTTTAGAGTGTCCTTCAGTCCGTCTGTCTGTCCGTACATAAAAACTGCTTCCTGTGATCACTTTTAAAGAACTTTTTTCAACAAATTTACTTAAAATAGAAACATAAGTGAATGGCCAATGGCCCTTCAGAATGTTGCTTGGGCTCTTACCGGTAGGGGACTTATGGATTGCTTGCAATACTATGATAATTGCTTGTTTAGAATGTCTTGGGCCGCGTCCTGTGAACGTTGCCTTTGCCTTGTTGATCATATTTTTTTATTGAACCTGTACATGGACGGTTCTGTCAAGCGCAAACTACCGTCCATGACCCCTTGCACAAGAGCCTGCAACATTTTCAAATTTGCCGTGTTATAGTTTCTTTTAGGATTCTCTATTTCTCTCTATTTGATCTTGATCCCTTTATTTCCCTTATGGGCCCGTTTTTGGTTATATTATTTCACATTACATGCCCCACTCCTTTTGCCCTTGTGTTCACAGGTTTTTGTTTGGTGCCATCTGAGTGTCCTACTTGGGTGTGTCCGGGGGAAGCGTCCTGTGAACGTTGCCGTGAATGTTGTCCTAACGGTAACTTGAACTTGACAGTACCGTCAATAAACAAGCTCAATCAAATATGATAAACAATATCATCAAGGAAAGGAGGCGTTCAATGAACGCAACCCTCATATGACCGAGCCTGCAACATTTTCAATTATGCCGTTTTGAGCTTTCTTAAGGGATTCTTATTTCCTCTATTTTATCGCCACATTAGCGTTGTTTGTGCCGTGTGGAGGCTGTAAAAAGTCGCCCCGTACATTCAAAGTTCCATTTTATTTACTTCCAACCATTGTTTTCTCGTTCAGGGCACACACATTTTTTTACTTACGGACCATATGCCGCTTTTTATATTTAGAATTGGATGTTTCTATTAATAGAATTTCGTGTTTCTATTTGACAAAGTGTGTTTTGCCATGGCATTTTGGCATTTTGCCATGGCAAATAATTTGCCATAATTTGCCATGACCAATAATTTGCCATAAATATTATCAATAAAAATAACATTTTTTCTTTGATTTTTTTTAAATTTATACATTGCAAATGACATATTAAGGAATATAATATTTAACATTTTAAAGTTTTCGCAAGGAATATCTTTTCAACCACGGGTCCTATTAATTAGAATACATTGTATATGACATTTTAAAATAACAATGATTATTAGATCAAGGATCAAATATAATCATTTATGCTAAATAATAATAATGAAGCTTGAGTGGTAGTTATATAACAGAGAAAAATAAGAATACCTAGCCCAGCACTGCAAATTTGAAAATTTGAGCCTGTTCATGGACGGTACTGGTAGTCAAGTGGTAGGACACGCGCTTAGGGATCGAGATGTCCTGAGTTCGAACCCCACCAGGGGCACTGCTTTCCTTGAGCAAAAAAAAATTACCTGCGATTGCTTCACTTCACCCAGGAGTATATGGGAAACTGCGAGGGTTGTATAATTCCGTTGCGCCAAAGTGTCGGCTGCACTAAGCGGAGTTAAAAGACTCCCTAAGGAGATTGAAAGATATATATCAGTAGCCCGATGACCAGGGGTAATAGCTGTAAAGGCGGTGAACGTGTGTAAGCATGAAATTTAGACTATAAAATGCAATTACTTTACTTTAACTGATAAGTGCAAATTACCGTCAACGTCCCCTAGCACCGGCTTAAGCAGTATATAACATTTTAACATGAACTGGTAAATTTAAAAAAATTGAAACATCCGCATATGTGTTCATATGGTGGTTATCATGGAACCTTTAATATGACACGTTAGTACCATTCCATGAAAGCGGCACATTACAATAAACTTATAATAACATACATACTTTTCTTGTTATAGTTAACTATATATAACTTTTAAAAACCATAATTATGTATAAATATGTGCAATTACATTTTAAGTTTCCGGTTTCTTCTAGTATAATGCAGTCTGCGTGATAAAGGACTGCTAAGGAAGGACCTTACAATCCTCACAAGGAAATGATGGGAGATGCATTGGTACAAATGTTATGGAGGGCACCCTTATAACCTTGTAATTTGTAAAATATTCCGTTAACGCAACCAGATCACCTCGAGCAAACAGGACGGTTCGCCCCTAACCAAATCGGTCCTTAACAACTGTTAGTCCCAAAAATGCGTAAAATCTTACTGTAATGAGTAATGGGTGTATTAATTTGCTATCCAAAGGAAAATATAGTCAATTTTTGTAGACTGTTTTAGTATCATTAAAAAATGGTCTGTGGAATATTTTAATTTTCAATTTTATTCTGATGGTACTATATTTACCAGGATTGGCAGGAGTATATGAATAAAGTGGCCAATCATCAAATCAAATCATGCGCAAAATTATCATTCGTTTAGGATACTAACCTCAATTGAACAGGCTCAATCAAACCGAGCCTGCAACATTTTCAATTTTGCCGTGTTGGGCTTTCTTTAGGGATTCTGTATTTATCTATTTTAAGAAGGAAATGTTCTAGCTGAAGCGAAAATGGAAATGTTATAGCCCCTTAAAGAGAACTCATCATTTGCAATAAATCAAAACACATATGGGACCTAAAAATGAACAATTTTGTAATTCAGTGTGGCTAGAAACACAATTCCAAATATTTCAAAATCTGTTTCACAAGCAGATAACCAATTGCACAGCATTATTCAATGATTTATGACATACATTGAAGAAAATAATAGTTTGCATGCATTGCTCCTAAAAATGACTGACAGCAATTTATATTTACCCCCACCAAGCAAAAATCACACCTAAAATATACCAATATGGGCAATTTTCATGAAGGTGCAGCATACTCCAGAATCCACCCGATTCCTTTAAAAATATCACTAACACGCAGTGCAAGCTATGGCATTTTCAATCAAAGTACAGTAGGCGCTGAATTTGTCTTGGTCTCGAAGTGTTAGAAAGGTGAAGGTTGTGAGATTATAAAACAATTTGTTTTTGTATAGTGCCACCAATGCTTTCCAGCGTTTTAATTGTAGTAGATTTGATATTAGACTAATTGCAACAGTGATATTCAAAATCCAATGTTAATTTGACTTAAACAATTGAAAATAATTGAGAAGCCTTAACTGTAATTTGAACTCCAGACTTGTCGCTTCCTTAGCGAGCGCGCAAACCCCTCGGCCACGGTGAATTTATATGTTAATGGCCTGCAGAAAAGCATATTATTCTAAATCAGGGTTGTTTAACACTTGTGTAAATAATCATAACGCTTACTATAAGCATGTATATCTGTAAAGAATAAAACAATATTAGAAATCTTCGACCATTCGGGAATTATTTTGCTTGAAAATTAATGCGCCTATCATGTGACCATATTTACGCAGTGATTTCCCCTGAATTTTTCGGCCTTATTGTTACATGTAAAGGGGAGTAACCGCTTCAAAAAAGCGGACTACTTTCGGCAATTGCAATTAACAGCATTAGAGTCTGAAATTTCGCTACCATTATTTGTTTGGTCTGACGACCCAAACAAATAACAAGAGCGATCAGTAATCACATGTGTCGCCTCATGATGGCCAATTTCATGTTGGGACAAATTTTGTGACAGACGGACAGACAGACGGACAGTGCACAACTAGACTAACAACTTTGTACTGATCATTCCTGTAAAGTTTGGATAAAATTGCACCAGTAGTTTATGAGGAGTAGTCCGGACAAGCTTTTGCGTATCTGGCAACACACAGAAAAAAACACCTTTTTATCAAAGGGCCATAACTCGGCCAAAAATCATTCAACCGGAAAACCCGTGCAATATGCGCAAGGACTTGAGCTACAGATCAATCCTGTAAAGTGTCATTGAAATTGCATAAGTGGTATAAGAGAAGTAGTCTGGACAAACTTTAAAAATAAAAATTTTTAAAGGGCCATAACTCAAACAAAAATCATTGAACCGGAAAATGCTGACAATATGCACAACTAGACTTGGTACTGATCATTCGTGTAAAGTTTGGATGAAATTGCACCAGTAGTTTATGAGGAGTAGTCCGGACAAGCTTTTGTGTATCTGGCAACACACAGAAAAAGAAACCTTTTGATCAAAGGGCCATAACTCGGCCAAAAATCATTCAACCGGAAAACCCGTGCAATATGCGCAAGGACTTGAGCTACAGATCAATCCTGTAAAGTTTTATTGAAATTGCATTAGTGGTATAAGAGAAGTAGTCCGGACAAACTTTAAAATTAAAAATTATTAAAGGGCCATAACTCTGACAAAAATCATTGAACCGGAAAATCCTGACAATATGCACAACTAGACTTGGTACTGATCATTCCTGTAAAGTTTGGATGAAATTGCACCAGTAGTTTATGAGGAGTAGTCCGGACAAGTTTTGTGACGGACGGACAGACGGACAGACAGACAGACAGACGGACAGACAGACGACGGAGAAGTGATCCCTATATGTCGCCACTACTCCGTAGAGGCGACACAAAAATCACCAATAAAGTGTCTGTCATTCGTTAAGAGTTTTCACAAAATTTATCCGGAATTTCTTACTTGTTTGGCGCCAACTGTCAAAGCTTGATTTTTAACTTTTTCACCTCCATTCGGAGAGCCAAAAATACATACAAATCTACCAAAATGCTTAGTTTCGGGTAAAAAACTCAAAAATACTGCTCGTTTCCTACACACAAACAAGAAAGAATTTCAATGACAGAGTTTGTTTGTTTGGATTTTTACGGCACGTCAACACATAACTGGCCATATCGTGCCGAATGCTATAATAGGCTTAAAAAAATTGTAAATCATTGTAAATGACAATAGAAATGAGCCAATTTGATCCTAGAATACAAGTTTATCTCTATTAAATAATCAATTATGTTTTTTGATGGAATTGTATTAAAAAGTTCTTTGAGTGAATTTACAGAATAAAATCTATTACGGGCCTGTGAAAAATCATGACATTCAAGAAGAAAATGCTTGACAGTAAAATTTACATTACAACCTACACAGAAAGGGTCATTGTCATTTGTGAGGGGATAAGAGTGGGTAATTTTAGTGTGTCGGATTCGGAATCGAAGAAGAATCACGGCGGTTTGACAGATAAAGAGATGGTGACGTTTCAAGAGATGGGTTTATATCGTGAAGTTTATTAAAAACGGCATTGTCCCAATTTGCTTTCCATTCAGATAAAACGAGTTTATTTATAGCCGGTCTAAAATCACAAGCAGGTAACAATAAGTCAGTTTTTTGAAAATTTAATGATTGTTTAGCTAAAGCATCTACTTTTTCTTTTCCTCGTATTCCTACCTGGCTTGGAATCCAATATAATTTAACATATTTTGTTTTTAGTATATCATGAAATCGTAAAAGAAGTTTCTTTACTATGATATTGTCAGATTTTTTATTTTTAATGGATATTAAAACAGAAAGCGAGTCAGAAAATATCATAAATTTATCGTGGGTATGCTGTGCTATGTATCACAATGCTAAATCGATAGCTTTTGCTTCAGCAGTAAAAATTGATGCATTATCTGGTAACCTCATACTAGATGTAAAACTATTTTCAAACACAGCCGCACCTACTTTGCAACCTTCTTTTGAACCGTCCGTATAAATATGTATAAAATCTTCATGTTCTTCCTTGAAAATTAAAGAATATTTAGAGCTAAAGCTAGACGATCAATTCGTTTGTCTAAACGCCAATCCTGGCAATCATATGTTTCAAATATTAATTCAAATACTCCTATTAAGAAAGTCTGGGATGCAGTACGGAAAATAAGTGGTAAGTATAAAAAGAGTCCAATTGTTCACTTAAAAACTGGTGATGGCCAATATGCCAAAACAAAAACGGATATTGCAGAAACTTTGGGTAAAACATTTGAAAAGAACTCTTCTTCAAACAATTATTCAAATGAATTTCAACAACACAAATGTAAAGCTGAGAAAGAACATATTAATTTCACTTCAAGAAATGATGAAGACTATAATTCCCTTTTCTCTATTGATGACTTAATTTATTCAATTAAATAGATAAATACAGAGTCCCTAAAGAAAGCCCAACACGGCAAAATTGAAAATGTTGCAGGCTCGGTTTGATTGAGCCTGTTCATGGACGGTACTGGAAAGTGCAAGTTACCGTCCACGCCCCCTAGCACCGGCTTAAGCAGAATTCAACATTTAAACGTGAAATAGTAAAATAAGTAATAGTAAAATAGTAAAACTGCAAAAGACAGTGCTGCAGGCCCGGACGAAATTTACTACCAGTTTCTTAAACATCTACCACCCCAATCTCGTGACTTGCTTCTTGAATTTTTTAACAGAATTTCCTAACACTTGGAAAAATGTGTTGGTTATTCCTATCCCTAAACCTGGAAAAGATTCAACTGACCCTACAAATTATCGCCCAATTTCACTAACAAGTTGCCTCTGCAAAACATTCGAGAGAACGATAAATAATCGGTTAGTTTGGTATCTAGAAAATAATGGAATTATTACTAATTTTCAGTCAGGTTTTCGTAAACAGCGAAGTACAAACGATCATCTTGTACGACTTGAAACTTTTATTAGAGAAGCCTTTGTAAATAAACAACACCTGGTATCAATTTTCTTTGATCTTGAGAAGGCTTACGATACTACTTGGAAATATGGTATCCTAAAAGATCTAAAGGATGCTGGACTTAAAGGCAGACTTCCTCTTTTCATTTCTGGATTTTTAAACGATAGGCACTTTAAAGTAAGACTTGGTTCAACTTTTTCTGAGGATCACCAACAAGAACAAGGTGTTCCTCAAGGAAGCATACTTTCTGTTACACTTTTTGGCCTTAAAATAAACAATATTGCTAGCGCTCTTACACCAGGCATAGATTGTTCTCTATATGTAGATGATTTTCTTATCTGCTATCGATCGAAAAGTATGAGAACAATTGAAAGGCAACTTCAACAAAATTTAGATAAAATCCAAAAGTGGGCAATAGAAAATGGTTTTAAATTTTCAAAGTCAAAAACTCAATGTGTTCATTTTTGTCGATTGCGAAAATACCATAATGACCGTGAACTTTACATATCTGGTTCTAAAACTCCAGTTGTTGATGAAGCTAAGTTTTTAGGAATTATATTTGACAAAAAACTTTCTTTTATACCACATATTAAACATTTGAAAACTAAATGCCTTAAAGCTTTACATTTACTTAAGGTTTTATCAAGTACAAATTTGGGTTCAAATTCTTCCACATTACTGAAATTATACGTAAGTCTTATCCGATCAAAATTAGATTATGGTTCTGTTGTATATGGGTCTGCAAGAAAATCATATCTTCAAATGCTAGATACCATACATCAACAGGGTTTACGGTTAGCTTTAGATGCATTTCGCACCTCACCTGTAGAAAGTCTATATGCGGAAGCTGGGGAACCATCGCTTCATCTTCGTCGAAAAAAGCTATCACTTCAATACGCAACTAGAATTTCATCAAATAGCAAAAATCCAGCCAAAAATATTATTTTCAAACCACGTTATATTGAAAAATTTGTTAACAAACCAAAGGAAATAAAACCATTAGGCCTGTCTGCCGAATCCTGAATCCTTTACCAATAAAGGTCACCCTGAAAAGCAACTACAAAGTTGCTAAACTGACTCCTGTCAATGAAAATTCTATAAGGGTATTTGATGCAAGTGAAGAGAATGACATTAATCTTAGTCATGATGTAGAAGTTGGTGTTAATTCGGCAATTCCTCAGGCTGTTGATTATGATTCTGTCATAAATGACCTTGGTATCTCCTTGGAAGGCAGTACCTTGAATCCACAGCAATTACTTAAAATCAAAAAGTTTATCTATAACAACAAAGACATGTTCGCAAAAGATACTTCACAGTTAGGTTGCACTAAGTTACACTTTCATAAAATTGAGACTGGTGATGCACTTCCCCAAAGGCAAAATGCCTATAGGTATCCTCCTGCAGTTAAAGTTGAGATTGAAAAACAAGTCGAAGATTATTTAAAAAACGACTTCATAGAACCATCAAATGCAATGTGGGCAGCCCCTGTTGTAATGTGCAAAAAGCGTGACGGAAGTTATCGCTTTGCAATAGATTATAGGAAACTGAACTCTGTTACTAAGCCAATCAACTTTCCTTTACCTAGGTTCGAAGATGTAGTAGACTCTGTTGCAGAAAACAAGTCAAAGATATTTACAGTTTTAGATCTTAGGGCTGGTTTTCATCAAATACCCCTGGATCCTGAAACCAAACAAAAATCAACTTTTATTTGTCATAAGGGTACATACAACTTTAAGAGACTCCCATACGGGTTACGCAATACTCCTGTTACTTTCCAATGCCTCATGTCGTCAGTTTTGCAAGGAATTAACTTCAAGTTTGCTTTAGTTTATGTTGACGATATTCTCATCCACAATTCCAACTTAGAGGAACACCTTGTACATTTGCAAATGGTGTTTGATAGACTACGTGAAGCAGATTTCATACTGCATGTTTAGTGTTCAACCCTTTTACAGTTAGACACTACGCTTCCCTCTTTTGATTGCATCTGACGGACCAAGTAGGAGACTCTATGATGGATAGTTCGTAAAGCCCTTTGGGGACTGAATTGTCTTAATGTTCGTCTTCTGCCTTGCTTCGTCGGACCCTTGTAGGTGATTTTCTTGTTGCTCTGTCTTCCTTTAGGACATTGAGTATTTTTGTTATGGTCATTGGGTTTACTTTGTTATGTTTCTACATGATCATTTTAGTGTTTTACTTATTTAACCTTTTGTAACCATGACAACTGTTAGAATTTCACTTGGCGGGGATTCATTTTATTTACACTGTCTCGTTTATAGGAACAGTCATGGTGGGGCTAAGAGCAAGGTTTGGTGCACGATTAACCGGTTTAAACTCCCCAGGAGTCATTATTATGCTGCTGACCGTTCCAAGGCGGCGCCCCACTGTGTTCCTCAGATGTATGTCTATGTTGTTTCATACTGTTTTGGTGACACTTTTGTTTGTGTCCCTTGTTGTTTTCTCGTCTACGGTAAGTATCTACCCCATTGATTACCACCCCCCCCCCCTTCCCCTGGTCGCCTGTCACCTTCTCCTTTGTAGGTCTATTATTATTTTTATTTTATTCCTAATCAGTTACAAATTATTTATCATTTAATGATTAACCTGTCCGTGCTTCGTCTTTGCACTGTCCTGTTTTTGTTTGGGGTCCGCCTTGGCTCCTTGCCATTGGTTCTTGTTGCTGGGTCATATGGGGGTTGCGTTCATTGAACGCCGCCTTTCCATGTTGATCTTGTTTATCATATTTTAAAGTTACAACCTAAGAAATGTAAGTTTGCACCACAGAAGGTTGAATACCTTGGCCATCTTTTCTCTGCCCATGGTATAGAGGTTAATCTTGCAAAAAACAAGGTTGTTAAATCATTTCATGTCCCTAAGAATCAAAAGAATGTCAGAGAATATTTTGGTTTATGTAACTACTACAGGAAATTTGTTTTAAGGTACTCTGATATTGTTAGGCCTTTAAATAACCTTTTGAAAAAAGAAGAAAATTTAACTGGTCAAATGAATGTCAACAGGCCTTCGGTACTATGAAATAAATGTTAATCTCACCCCCAATTCTTGTACTTCTACTTCCTGACATGTCTAAAATTCTGGAAACAAAGTGATCTCTCGGAAGCATTAATCACAACAAAATAACATAAGAATTGCAAAATCGGTTTGATTGAGTCTGTACATGAGGGATAATGAATAAGTGCAACATCCCTCACGCCCCCTAGCACCGGCTTGAGCGGTACTCAATTATCAACACTTTATAGTGTTGGCATCAATGATCCCGAAGGACCAGAAAATATAACAACACTGAAGTGAAGTACGGGGCAACTTTTTACGGCTGCCACACGGCACTTGACACCTGCTGTTGTGAAGTACAAAATTCTGGAAACAAAGTGATCCCTCGGAAGCATTAATCACAAAAAAATAACATAAGAATTGCAGACTCGGTTTACTCGGTAAACCATTTATTCTTTCTACTGATGCCTCATTATCCGAAATAGGTTTTATCTTGGGTCAGCTTGTTAATGTTGGTCATGAACGCGTTATTGCTTACGGAGGCAGAGCTCTTAGAGGAAATGAAAAGCAATGGGGTATCTATGACAAGGAATGCTTAGATCTTGTGGAAGCTGTCAAGCAATTTCATCCTTATTTGGCAAACTCAGCTTTCAAAGTATTTACTGACAATATCGGTGTTAAATACATTCAGGGATTGAAAATGGAAGGAAAGCTCGTTCTCCAACCATACAACTTTTTATGTTTGGGGTCCGCCTGGGCTCCTTGCCATTGGTTCTTGTTGCTGGGTCATATGGGGGTTGCGTTCATTGAACGCCGCCTTTCCTTGTTGATCTTGTTTTTCATATTTTGTGATAATGCATAAATCTGGGGTGAACACTCAAAATGCTGATGCTCTAAGTAGAAGATGTTATGATACCAGCTCTTCCCTTCAGGAGTGGTGTGAACTTCACCTCGAATCTGAAAATGTTAGCTCAGTAACTACTGACATTCCTTTTTTAGCATCACTAGAAATTGAGGATGAAACTGAACCTTTAATACCATCTAAGGAACCAATAACCCAAGAAAATTCAGTAGTATCAAAACTGCAGTGGGAATGTCAAGACTTGAAACCAATCTTAACTATTTGATTTATAGAAAGATTCCCAACTAAAACATGGGAGAAAAAAGGTTAAAGATATTTGCAGAACAATTCATAGTAAAGGACAATTTACTTTATCATTTCATGGACCCAAATATCAGAAAACATAAAATATGATAAACAAGATCGACAAGGAAAGGCGGCATTCAATGAACGCAGCCCCCATCCGACCCAGCAACAAGCGTCAGCGGCAAGGAGCCCAGGAGGACTCCAAAGAAAAACAGGACAGGGCACAAGGCAGAGTACTGAAGGGTCCTACTCTCAATTAGCAGTCCCCAAAGTCTTAAGAAATGATATCACCTTATCTTATCCTGATGGCAATGGTCATCTTGGGTTTGACAAAACATAGGCAGCAATAAGAAAAAAATATTGTTGGCCAAGAATGTACACTGATATTTCTTCTCATGTAGGAAACTGCACCACTTGTCATGAATCAAAAAGAAATTATGCTAACAATAAAACTCCATTATGCCAAATAACTTTGGCTCCACATCAATTCATATGGACATCTTAGGACCATAAACAGTCACAAAAGACAAACAATTATAAGTACCTTCTTGTTGTTGTGGATTCCTTCTCAGGATGGTGTGAAAGTTTTCCCTTGAAATCTCAGGAAGCATCTGTTATTGCAAAAGTTTTATATGAACAAATCATTTGCCGTTATGGAGCTCCTGATGTTATTGTAAGTGATCGAGGTAGCAACTTCCAAATATAGTTGACTCCTTATGTGAACTATTTCAAATTAAACGTCACCATACATTATCTTACATCCCCAATGAAATAGCACTGTAGAACGTGTGAATGCTTCTATTGGTCAAGCCTTAAGATCATTTTGTAATAACTGTCAAGATGACTGGGATCAATACATACCCTCTATCATGGTGGCTTTTAGAAATGCTGTTTCGTCCGCTACAAATTTTACTCCTTTCTATGTCCTGTTTGTAGAGAAATGCGAACTCCTTTAGATACTGCTTTAACCCTTAGGTCAACATTACCAAATTCAGTCAACGAATATATAAACGATCTTGTCGCGAAATTGAAATTGATTAACATGCTTGTTTCGGCAAATCGTATAGGATAACAAGCTTGGCAAAAAGAAAGATATGATACAACAAGGTTCATTGAACGCCGCCTTTCCTTGTTGATCTTGTTTATCATATTTTATGTACGAAATAAGACTATTTTCAAAGGCCTCTCTAAAAAGCTATCACCAAAATATAACGGCCCATTTGAAATTGTAGACCTTGGCCCTAATAACACATACCACCTGAAAAGGTTATCAGATGGAAAAGTCCTAAACAGCCTTTTCAATGCAGCAAGGTTGAAACTATGGCATGAGAGGAATGTGCAAATCTCTCAGCAACCTAACTTGGGCCCACAGCTCATAAGCAATGACTCAGCAAAAGTCTCTAATAATAATACAGGCAATCCTGTGACTTTTCAATCTCAGCAGTCTCATGTCAGTAACAAAGATGTCGAGAAAATAGTGTACATGCAATGTAGAGGTCAAACACGATGGTACAGTGTCAAATGGGTTTACCATCAATGCTCTTGGGTCACCAGTGATCTTGTACCACAAGATCTACTGAATAAGTACCATGAAAAGTTAAATTTTAGAGGACGCAAAAGAAAATGAAATCTTAGACCATTTATTAAAAAAATAAATATTTGTATTCAGTACATATATATTAAGTATTTAACACTTCTACATTCTATATAACCACCTTTTCTCAATCTTAAATACTGTTACTGTCAACAAAATTCTGGTCCTTCTAGTTTCACCCCAAAATTTTGACATAAAATGGTTGAAATGCTTTTCTTGACTAAGCAGGTTACGATTAGAATTGTAAGATATTATAAGTAATGGGCAGGTCTCATGAACTAAGAGCTACTGGTATCAACTTCACAATTCCTGTAACTCTACCCTTCTTATTCACAGAACCCTTCTTTTTCTACGTCCATGAGTTTCTACTCATGGCAGTAGTTATACTTCATTTTTCTGGGGAATGATTGGAACGAAGACATAATTACAAAACATAATCACACATGTATGTCAATACATTCTACATGCATAAAATTACAAACAACACAATTCAAACATTAGTCCTTTTTTGGATCCTTAAAATACTTCTATAGAAATTCTTAATACATATACATGTATTAAGACACTGTCCATTGTTATATTTGAAAAGATATATGCATTTTTTAAAGTTTTTTCCTTAAAACTTTAATAACCATTTCAGATACCAAATTAAACTTGTTTTTCATATTTTGTTGTGAAAGTTTTGAAATTTTGAATGTAGAAACACTTGCAGGCAGTTTTAATAAACCCTTCAGTATGACATGCTTTTTCCATGCTATTCTAGAAGCCTTAGTGGACTGAGGTCAAATGTAAGGTTACTTATTAAAGTACTATGAATATCTGGTAAAAAAGTGATCCTTTGGAAGCATTAAGAACAGCAAAATTACATGAAAATTGCAGACAACCTGCAAAAGCAGTTGCTGTCACAAAGTACATTTCATTATTTATAGACACTGAATGTATTTCTTAGATAGAATTAGATTTATGTCATGAACTACATGTATGATATTGGTGTTACTAAATGTTGTTCTAAACATTACCATGAACATATTCATAGGACAAAAAAATTAAAAAGCTTGAAATTAATCTTCTAAAAAGTCCTTAAAAATCAGAAGAGGACCTTGATAAGTCCTGGAAAAGTCCTTAAATTTTCAAAATATCTAAGAGTGGGAATTGACCCCTTTTTCCGTTGGGTTCATTGGGTTTAAGGTCAAGGCCACAGGGTCCTTGAATGGTAATATGATTTAAGTTTATTATCTTGGTAAACCATTTATCACAAAGTCTTCATATTTCACATATTGATTGGTCAAAACAATTAGATGACCGTTATTGATTTTGTGGTCACTAGGTTCAAGGTCAATGTCACAGGGGCTTTGAATAGTTATATGGTTTTTGCTTATTATCTTGGTTACGATTGATCACAAAGTCTAATATTTCACATCTTGATTGGTCTTAACTAGTAGATGACTCTATTGATTATGAGGTCACCAGGTCAAATGTCAAGGTCACAAGGTCTTTGAATGGTAGAATGGTTTTAGCTCATAATCTTGAAAGATAATTATAACAAAGTCTTCATATTTTAATGGTTTCCGCATATTATCTTGAAGATTTTTTATCACAAGTAAGTGACCCTACTGATTTTGGGTGACTTGGTCAAAGGTAAAGTTCACAGGGCTCTTGAAAGTTAGTTTGGTTTCCGCTGATTATCTTGCAAACTACCTATCATAAAGTCTTCATATTTCTAATATTGATTGGTAAAAACAATTAGATGACCCCTATTGATTTTGGTTCACTAGATCAAAGTTCTAGGTCGCAGAGGCCTTAAATGTCTCATTATCTTGGAAACTTTTTATCACAAAGTTATTTTTTTCTCCATAATTGAACAATTCCATGTACCCATTTATGGCAAGTTTCTATAACACAATTATCAATTATGTGAGTCAATGGCTAGAAAGGGGGGAATATGTGACGTTCGACATTTCTCGATTCTCCTTTTCTTCAAATCAAGCAGATGGAAGCAAATTGGTATACATCTTAATTTCAGGTAACGTTTAAAGACATTGAAAAGTATATATGTTCCTAACTCATTCTCTGCAGGTTTGAAACTGCCATCCAGGGACATGCTGAGGAAAGTATAAAGTTCTTTACCACATCTCCAGTTAGTGCTTCGGATGTACAGTGCTTCGGATGTACAGTTTCTTCAAACCGACTCACACACCTGATTTGAGCCATTTGTGTTTTCGTCCCGCGACCCCGTCAAGCGAAAAGTCGGAGTTAACAATTTAAAATGGCGGGGTCGCGGAGCAAAAACACGCTAATAAGCGGGGGCGCGCGGCGAAGTTAAAAAAATAAAACTTCAACCCGCGAGAGCGCGGAGCGAGAATTAAGAATTTAAACGGCGGAGGCGCGGGGCGAAGTTTAGTAAATTTAAAAATAAAGCTTCGCCCCGCGCCCCCGCTAATTAGCATGTTTTCGTCCCGCGACCCCGCCAAGCGAAAAGTCGAGAATTTACAATTTAAAATGGCGGGGTCGCGGATCAAAACACGCTAATAAGCGGGGGCGCGTTCTGCGACCCCGCCAAGCGAAAAGTCGAGAATTAACAAATTAAAATGGCGGGGGCGCGGGGCGAAAACACGAATGGCACGAATAAGCCACCATACACACCAAATAGAGAATTGAAGCCGAGGGAAGAAATGATCATGTATAACCTTTTCTAAATTCTAAAAGAATGCGGAGGGTATGTACTTAAAAATCAAAGCACACAAGGCGCTGAATCTGTTTGGGTCTCAGAATGTCAGAAAGGTGGTGGTTGTGAGATTATAAACCAATTTGTTTTTGTATAGTGCATCCAATGCTTTCCAGTGTATTACCTGTAGTTTATTAGCTATAAGACTAATTGCAACACTGATATTCAATTCAATGTTAAAAGGAACGATGGTTAGGGAACTACCCGCCTATATGACTGAAATACTGTGGGAAAAAGGCGTAAAATGACACAAACAAACAAACAAAAATAAATGTTAAAAAACTTGAAAAAAATGAGTTGCCTACACTGGAATTTGAACTCCAGACCTCTCGATTCCTAAGCGAGCGTGCAAACCCCTCGGCCACGGTGAAAGTATATGTTAAGGGTCTGAAGAATACCATATTATTCTAAATTAGGGTTTGTAGCTCTCATTATTTCGACGCCAAACCTGTTGTTGAATACAGATGAAAATAATCACAGAGCTAACTAGAAGCATGTTTATTTATAAAGAATAAAACAATATTAGAAATCTTCGACCAATCGGGTACTATTTTGCTCGAAAATTAATGCGCCTGTTATTTGACAATCTTTACGCATTGATCTCCCCTGAATTTATCGGCGTTAGTGTACATATAAAGGCAAGTAACCGCTTTAAAAAAGCGGACTACTTTCGGCATTTGCAATTAACAGCATCAGGGTCTGAAATTTCACTATCGCTATTTGTTTGGTCTGACGACCCAAACAAATAAAAATAATTATGTTATTCATGTCAGCATGTGGGCATCTTTATATGCAATTCAAATTTAACAGAACTCCAAGGCTGTTCTTCATTTTTAGGGCCAGTATAATGTCCCATTCGCCTAGCCACGGAATTACCTATTTCTTCAAATTTGGTAAAAATTTCCCTTCATTATCCCTAAATGTTTAACCTTTGAAAAACTGATTACAAGTCATTTGGCAAAAAAAAGAAAAGATTTTTGACACTTCGTTATGTAATGTGTTTGTATTCATTTATTATCCCCCGCCAAAAATTTTCGGCGGAGGATATAGAAATAGTCTCCGTCCGTCCGTCCGTCCGACCTTCCGTCCGTCCTTCAGTCCGACATTTTGTCCGGAGCATATCTCTAAAAGTATTTGAGTTATCAACTTGAAACTTCATAGGTGGATAGACCTCATTGAGGAGGAGTGCAGTGCACAAGAATTATAACTCTATCTTGCATGATTTTTGAGTTATTGCCCTTTGTTATTTTTCAAAATTGATTTTTGTCCAGAGCATAACTCCAAAAGCCTATGAGATATTGACATGAAACCTATAGGTGCATAGATCTCACTCAGGAGGTGTGCAGTGCACATGAATGATAACTCTACCTTTCATAATTTTTGGGTTATTGCCCTTTGTTATTTTTCATACCTAATTTTTCACCAGAGTGGAGCATAACTCAAAAAGTGTTTGAGATATCAACATGAAATGTCATAGGTGGATAGATCTTATTGAGGAGGAATGTTATATGTGGATAGACCTCATTGAGGATGAGTGCAGTGCACAAGAATGATAACTCTACCTTGCATGATTTTTGAGTTATTGCCCTTTGTTAATTTTCAAAATTGATTTTTGTCCAGAGCATAACTCCAAAAATCCTATGAGATATTAACATGAAACTTCATAGGTGCATAGATCTCACTCAGGAGGTGTGCAGTGCACATGAATGATAACTCTACCTTTCATATTTTTTGAGTTATTGCCCTTTGTTATTTTTCATACCTAATTTTTCACCTGAGTGGAGCATAACTCAAAAAGTGTTTGAGATATAAACATGAAATGTCATAGGTGGATAGATCTTATTGAGAAGGAATGTTGTGCGCAAGAATGATAACTCTTCCCTATACAATTTTTGAGTTATTGCCCTTTGTTTTTTATGCTATTTTGTCCAGAGCTTATCTCAAAAAGTATTTGAGGTATCAACTTGAAACTTCAAAGGTGGATGGATCTCATTGAGGAGGAGTGCAGTGCTTAAGAATGATAACTCTACCCTGCATTATTTTTTAGTTATTGCCCTTTGTTATTTTTCAAAATCAATTTTTGTCCAGAGCATAACTCAAAAAGCATCTGAGATATCAAAATGAAACTTCATATGTGCATAGATCTCACTCAGGAGGTGTGCACTGCACCAGAATGATAACTCTACCTTTTATACTTTTTGAGTTATTGCCCTTTGTTATTTTTCATACTTAATTTTTCAATTCAATTTTTTTCTAAAAAAGTATTTGAGGTATCAACTTGAAACTTCATAGGTGGATAGATTTTACTGAGGAGGGATGCAGCACACAAGAATGATAACCTACCCTACATTATTTTTCAGTTATTGCCCTTTGTTATTTTCATTCATCAGTATTCACATAGGTTTCAAATCTGTAATCACTATAGCCATCAGTTTTCATTACCAAAAGACCTCTTAAAATAGAATTATTCTGTTCTACTACATATACATTCTACCAATGAGCAAACACATTTGGCGGGGGATGTTGACATGGCTCTTGTTTAACTTACATCAATTGCATTAAATAGAGTAAATTTGTTTTGTTTTTTTGGGGGGTTTTTTCAGTTAAAGATGTTTGATTTATTTCACCAAGTGAGCACAAACAGTAATATATCCCAAGTGGCTTTACTATTCCATGCTAATAATTTAACAAACACAACATGAAATTAGTACATTTCGCCCCGTACATTTAATCAATGATGTTATATGTTCGATCCTTGAAGATCGTTCAGCACGACATTATTGTTGTGCTTGTGGTATTTTTAGTTTCAACTTTTCGGCATTTTCTAGTTGGGTGGTTCCAATATTCCTACTTGAATAATGTTGAATCACCCTTAGGATATGTTGCCTGCTTTTTAAATTTGTCTTTTGACGTCTTATCTGTGATACGCAGGCTTCATAACCTCTGATCCCCTTTCAAAATTCTATTTTATTTAGTTCCGCCTATTGTTTTCTCGTTTAGGGCACACGTTTTTTATTACTTGGGGACCATACGCCGCTTTTCATGGAATGGCACGGAAGTGTCACATTGAAGGTTCCATGAAAACCGCCGTATGAACACATCTGAGGATGTTTCTAAATTCAAAATTTTACTACTTCACGTTTAAATGTTGAATTCTGCTTAAGCCGGTGCTAGGGGGCGTGGACGGTAACTTGCACTTTCCAGTACCGTCCATGAACAGGCTCAATCAAACCGAGCCTGCAACATTTTCAATTTTGCCGTGTTGGGCTTTCTTTAGGGATTCTGTATTTATCTATTTCATAACCTCAGATCCCCTTTCAAAATTCCATTTTATTTAGTTCCGCCCATTGTTTTCTCGTTTAGGGCACACGCATTTTTTTACTTGGGGACCATATGCCGCTTTTCATGGAATGGCACTAACGTGTCACATTGAAGGTTCCATGATAACCGCCATATGAACACATCTGCGGATGTTTCAAAATTCTAAATTATACCAGTTCATGTTAAATGTTGAATTCTGCTTAAGCCGGTCTAGGGGGCGTGGACGGTAGTTTGCACTTGACAGTACCGTCCATGAACAGGCTCAATCAAACCGAGCCTGCAACATTTTCAATTTTGCCGTGTTGGGCTTTCTTTAGGGATTCTTATTTCACTCTATTTTCTCGTTTAGGGCACACGCTTTTTATTACTTGGGGACCATACGCCGCTTTTCATGGAATGGCACGGAAGTGTCACATTGAAGGTTCCATGATAACCGCCGTATGAACACATCTGCGGATGTTTCTAAATTCAAAATTCTACCATTTCATGTTTAAATGTTGAATTCTGCTTAAGCCGGTGCTGGGGGGGCGTGGACGGTAACTTGCACTTTCCAGTACCGTCCATGAACAGGCTCAGTCGGACCGAGTCTGCAACATTTTCAATTTTGCCGTGTTGGGCTTTCTTCAGGGATTCTTTATTTATCTATTTTAATAGGGAAACAGCTCAAAATTTCAATAAAATGACGTCGTATCAGAACCAACATTGCATTGCATTCTTTGCTGGCATTGCTTGTCCTCATGTTAGCATTTTTACAATGAATCAGGTAGAATCTGAGAAAATAGTGAAAATTATATATTACTTCAGGCTTTCATAGAATTTGAAACACTTCCACGAAATATACAATGTGGATTGGTTGAATTTAGCAACACATATCAAATAATTTAACAACTGTCAACACATGTGCACCTTCAATAATGTTCTCACAGATCGCGTATTCATGAGTATGGAACTTCTGAAAAAACATTTTTTTAGCCTTATTATTGATGTTGTTGGTTTTGGTAGTAATGTTGTAAGACCAAAGAAAAGGGGTTAAGAGATCTTTAAAGAATAGAACAAAGTTCATTTGCTAGCCATGTGTTTACCATACTATGTCATTTTGCCAAAGATGGCCAGATTTGAACAGATTTTGTAAAAAATGTTTCTTAGATTACCATCCCAAGAGTGCTCAAATGATTTCACGTATGAACACATCTGCGGATGTTTCAAAATTCAAAATTTTGCTATTTCACGTTTAAATGTTGAATTCTGCTTAAGCCGGTGCTAGGGGGCGTGGACGGTAACTTGCACTTTCCAGTACCGTCCATGAACAGGCTCAATCAAACCGAGCCTGCAACATTTTCAATTTTGCCGTGTTGGGCTTTCTTTAGGGATTCTGTATTCATCTATTTTGTGTAAAAACACAACAGTCCCCATTTTTTTTTAAGGAGGGCAGCATATCCTCGCCGCTTTGAACCTTTGCATGTCTGTCTCCCCGTCTGTCACACCCTTTTCGAGTAAACTTTGAAACTAGGTATGGGATTAAAATGAAACTTAATAAATTTGTAGATTACAATGTGAGTAAGTGCACAGCACAAGTATCATACAAATTTATAACGTTGCAGCTTGTTGATTCAAATGAAACTTGGTATAGATGGCAATGAAAGGAAGTGCAGTGCACAAGAATATGAATTTTGCCCAGCATATATATTTATCTATCCCTCTAACAATTGCTGTTTAAAATTAAATTCTCAAACCTGGTAATATATTTGCATTTTATTATTATTTCAACTTGTGTATAATACTGCTTCAACAATTCATACCCAGTGCGCTGCATTACAATGTGTGCAGTATCATAGAACATTTGTGTTTGGGAGGCATCCATCGCTTTTAGCGATACTATTGTATTTATGTAAACTGTAGAAATTACTTCCATGTAGACTAGACCACATCTTTTATACAATCAAAGACGCTTTACCTGGCTGAAAAATAATCAAGAAATATATTGCAATGATCTAGCAATAACAGTTGTGGTACAACGATACTTTCTTCACTATCATTGCAAACAGATTCAGGAATACCTAAGTCCATGCCATAAAAAGAAATTTAACAACCATCATCGGTGTATCAGGGGTGGAACTAGACTGATCATTGATATGAACATCTATAATATTGCTTCGACAGTGTATAAGGGGTGTTAAAAACTTCCAATAATTAAGACAGTACGACTCGTATATGCCAATATGAGTATACATACCAACTTATAAAGTAATAATAAGCTTAAACACTAATGATTTATCAAGAAAAAGAACTGTCACAGGATCAAGACACCAAATATGCTCACCACTTGAAAAATGCATTGATTTTTTGACATTGAAGAAAAAACATTATTTTCAAGCTCTGTCTGTATCAATAAAAGTAACGTTTTGCATTATAAATGAATGCATGATGCAATGTCTGCCTGTAAATGTTTTTATGGAAAAATAAAGGGCCTTTATTTGCATTAAATGCATAAACATTTCAATGTAATAATCAAGTGGTTACCTAGATATGGACTTATAACTGCACTCTAAACTTGAACCAGAATTTTAAGTCGAAAAGTAAAGGGCCATAATTTGCATTTAATGCAAGATAGAATTATCTTACTTGATAGTTTCAGTAAGTGTAATGGTTGTGACACCTTGCATAATGTTTAAATGTCATAAATCAATTGGTTACGAAGAAGTGTCACTCTTTAACCAGTTTCTAAGTTAAAAAAATAAAGGGCCATAATTTGCATTACTCATTTTTGGTTTAGCATAGAAACTTTAAAGCCACATTACAGCACTTGTGATCATTTAGAATATTGGCCATTAAGTAATCAAATGCACATTACAAGGAGTGATTCACTAATCTGTGTTTTGATAGGAATGAAGAAGCTTGAGCTTGACAGGCTTCAAATGCATGAAAGAGTTATCTTACTCGCTTTTTAGTTGGTATGATAGTTGGGAAGCATTGTTTTTTGTTGTTTTTTTTTGTTGTTGTTGTTTTGTGTTTTATGTCACAGCGACACAGTATAGGTCATATCGCGACGTTCCAGCTTTACTGGTGGAGGAAGACCTCAGGTGCCCTTCTGTGCATTATTCCAGGCACGAACGGGCACCTGAGTAGGACCACCGGCGTTCCGTAAGCTAGCAGGATAGCTTCCTCACATGAAGGAATCCAAAGTGCCTGTCGGGATTCGAATCCACAGCGGTGAGGGCAAGTGGTTTGAAGTCATCGTCATTAACCACTCGGCCACGGACGCCCCAGGAAGCATTGAATAAAGTTTACGATATACCATGGGTAATGCATTACCTCCACTTTGAAGAGTATTCAGGTAGGCTAAATTCGATTGAGGGGCGTGGGTTCAAAATATGATAAACAAGATCGACAAGGAAAGGCGGCATTCAATGAACGCAGCCCCCACCCGACCCAGCAACAAGCCCCAGAAGGGGCAACTTTTTTTTCTTTCTTTTTTTTTTCTTTTTAACATTATTTATGTATCTCTTTCATCCCTTATGGAATAAAAAAGGGTTTGATTAAAATTATACAAGAAAATCATTGATGCAAAGCATCAAAGGCGACGCCAAAAACAGTTTTGTACCTAAATAGTTAACAAAAGATGTGTACTTTATAGTAATACCATAACATGTGAAGCTAGGACCCTGTTTATGTTGAAAGTTGAACCTAAAAGAATAGACTCTGTCTTTCCAGGATGTAAAATATATAAATACAGAATCCCTTAAGAAAAAGCCCAACAAGGCAAAATTGAAAATGTTGCAGGCTCGGTTTGATTGAGCCTGTTCATGGACGGTACTGGAAAGTGCAAGTTACCGTCAAAGACAATTTGTAGTCAATAAAAAATTCTGGAATCAAAGTGATCCCTCGGAAGCATTAATCACAACAAAATAACATAAGAATTGCAGATTCGGTTTGATTGAGTCTGTACATGAGGGATAATGAATAAGTGCAACATCCCTCACGCCCCCTAGCACCGGCTTGAGCGGTAATTAATTCTCAACACTTTATAGTGTTGGCATCAATGATCCCGAATGACTAGAAAATATAACAACACTGAAGTGAAGTACGGGGCAACTTTTTACGGCTGCCACACGGCACTTGACACCTGCTGTTGTGAAGTACAAAATTCTGTAAACAAAGTGATCCCTCAGAAGCATTAATCACAACAAAATAACATAAGAATTGCAGACTCGGTTTGATTGAGTCTGTACATGAGGGATAATGAATAAGTGCAACATCCCACAAGCCCCTTAGCACCGGCTTGAGCGGTACTCAATTCTCAACACTTTATAGTGTTGGCATCAATGATCCCGAAAGACCAGAAAATATAACAACACTGAAGTGAAGTACGGGGAATCTTTTTACGGCTGCCACACGGCACTTGACACCTGCTATGTGAAGTACAACATTTTGGAAACAAAGTGATCCTTCGGAAGCATTAATCACAAAAAAAATAACATAAGAATTGCAGACTCGGTTTGATTGAGTCTGTACATGAGGGATAATGATAAGTGCAACATCCCTCACGCCCACTAGCACAGGCTTGAGCGGTACTCAATTCTCAATACTTTTATAGTATTGGCATCACTGATACCGAAGGACCAGAAAATATAACAACACTGAAGTGAAGTACGGGGCAACTTTTAACGGCTGCCACACGGCAGCCGTAAACCAATCTTAAGATTAAAGCCGGGGAATACTCTATATCAAGACTTATGTAGGTGTTACTTAGTGTTACGCTTGTAACAAATGGCAATAGTTTCGTTAAATTGTGCCCATTTTGTGCTCTACGTGGACTTATTCCATAAGAGAGAATTTCTATAGATTTACACCTAATTCACCAGCAACTAATAAAAGCTTCTTGCTTAGGGTTGCAGAGATGTCATTGACATATTTACATATTAGACATAAAAGAAGATCTAAAAGGAACCTCAGGGTGATATCATAGGTACTCGGAGCAGTAGTAGAATGAGTACCAGCCTCATCCACCAACTGCTGTCTTTTAGAGATAAGACTTGAACCAAGTAAGAATGTCATTATCTATGGCAGATGTTTGAAGTTTCATGATGAAGAAATTCTTCATGTGCAGAAAGGTGTTACCAACTGTATCAAATGCCTTTTGTAGATCTAAAAATATCATGCAATACTGCCTTTGTCAATTTCAATTTTAATACAATCTGTTAAATGAATCAAACATGTGTCAGTTGAACAACCACTTCTAAGCCCTGACTGAAACTGCCTGACCATGACTCGAACCCATGACTGTCAGAAGACCAACTGAGCTATCCGGCCAGCTAAAGCTACATATTTTCTCTTTAATAATAAAATAGTTCTAAACCACAACATATTTTCCCACTATATTGAGTTGTGTCCCTGAATGTCTGATGTTTACAGAGCATAGTATATTAAACTCAGGGTTTTATGCAGTCACAGGATGAGAAAAAACTAACTTTCAGTTTGACAAGAACTCAAACCTGTGACCCACAGAATAATGTACCGCGGCTGTAGCGATTGAGCTATCTGGCCGCTTACAAATTTTCTCCCCTAAATAGTGAACACTTCTAAACCGTTACAGATACTCTTAGATATTGAAATTAACAGGTAGATTAATTCTTTATTAAACAAGTAAGAAAACACAACCTTACATACTCATAGTCATATTCAAAAAATAATTTATATATTGTATGATTATTTTTACTAAAAAAAGGATTCAAAGATAGTTATTGGTTGTTCCATTATTTATAACAGGTCAATTTGAAAGTGAACATAACTATCATAATACATGTACAATATCTATATTTTTGTACAGATAAAAAACTAACTTTTTTCTATGATAAGAAATTTTATGAAGGTTAATTTATTTATTTCGCAACTGGCGAAAACATGAAAATGCAACAAATGAACCACTTTGTGGTTGATCGTATTTTCATGTTTTCGTGGCGACCGGTTACTTTTTGTAATTTGTTAAATTTCATGTGGCACAAATCACCCCTTATAAAACTGAACAATCTAGAAAAATCAAGTTTAAGGTATATAAATCAAGTAAAAAAATCTATCAATATTCACCTATCAAGGCCTCTATGCTTTTGATGACATTACAACCGGTAAATTCTATACAACACAAGTAGTAAGTAATACCTAAGATAGACAGAAAATAACAAATAATTTAGTAACCATGGGCTACTTCCCCTTAAAAAGGAGATAGCCTGAAGCCCAAAAAGAACACCCTAAACAGCAAAATTATGAAATGCGCAGGCTTATATTGTCATGCAAAGTAATGATAAAATATTCATAAAAAGTTAGACGGCCATGTGACATCAGTAATTGCAGAAAAAGGGATAGTTTTCAACATCCGGAAAATGACAAATGTAAACGAAAGCCTGCATGTTACAGACGTCAAAAGACAAAAGTGAAATGCAGACATGATATCCTAAGAGTAAATATGGAACCACCAAACCAGAAAAAGGATCAAAAGGTATGCATTTTTGCACCAATTACCGGAATTGCGCGAAAATTTGCAGACTTATTCTCAAAACTTTATTAACGCGCTTCATTGTCACCCTCAAAAGAAGTGAATATTATTTGATGGTGATAATTTGTTGGGTTACAGTATTATCATTTTTTATTATAACTTTTCTTGATTTTACTAGCAAGATCTCATGGTCATGGGTTTTTTCTTTCTTTCCTTGTCATTTTCAGTGCCAGGGTATGGTTAAGTGCCAAATATAAGTGTAAACGTCTGCAATCACGATCAAATAATCAATGGATGCTTTTGCAATGGAGCAACCATAAAATACATGTCCAGCTTCGGCGTTATTACAGCAATATCCGGTGTCATTTTTAATGTCTTCAAAGATGTTTGTAAAAAAAAAAGTCGAAAAGTCAGAAAACGTTATTTCCTGCGTAATATAAAGGATTTTAAATATGTGATTATGGAAAAAATCACAACGTCTAGTATAGTAAATAAATAAAATATAATAGAATAATCTCTAATTCAATGTCAAAAAATAATGAAGGACAGTAAATTGTATAATAATTAAACTCTAGTTGTTTTGGCTTTTTTGATCAACTATAAGAAATTTTGAAATAACATGATTTTTTAAAATGATATAGCAAATTCATTATAAAAAAGTTAGCTTCCAGTTTATTACTTCAGTCATTTATAGTAATAATTATTGTATGTATCTTCCTGAACTCTTTAATAGTTCTGTACTACTAAAATAGACTTTCCCATATTGTTAAAACAAAGAATTATGTCTGCTTGAATGTATGAATGTTGCAATAAACTTTCTTGAATAAATATCGTCTTTAATTATTTTATGTAAATAGATATATATTTATGACTATACTTGTTTGAACTTTACTTTTCTATTAATACTATTAAATGTCATTCATTTTAATGGATTTACAGTCATCCAGTAAATATAAAGATAGTACGAAGATTTAAAAACTTCATTGAAAGCAGCTCCTCTCTGAATAAAAGCGAACATGCACAATCATCCCGTAATTTGTAATAACTCCTCTCATGGAAAATATCCTTTACAATAATCGAACCTATAGATGAGGTTGGAAATGAATAATGCTTTTTGAGCAGGAAGCACTTGTCCCTACTCCTGCACATACATTTAAATCATTTAGATATGTGTTTGTTGTAGAGGGACGTCGTTCATTTTTTTGGATAAAATAAAAAACAAAAGATCAACTTGAATTGATTCATTCGACATTACCGACTTTTGAATTCCTCATATGGTGAAACTTGATATTTGATGTTTTGTTGGTTTAACTTTAAAATTTGAGAATTTTAGCTCTGAATACGTTCTTCTGAAGCCAGTAAAAGAGCGTGGACAATATCTTGCTTCTATCGCGCATGATCAGGCTTTGTGATGACGATTTCAGCTATTTATTTGTTAACAATTAAGCTTAATGATGTTACAAACAAATATAAAGTTTTACCCTCTTTCCAGTGTGATTTTGCTTCAATTCATTTCAATTAAAACAAGATCAAAATATGTTTAAAGGTTCTGTGCAAAAAGGAGTATTATGATAACTTTTTGTAGAAATTTGAATTTCTAGTAAAAATATATTTTGCTAAGCTATGTTAAAATATGTCATTGTCTTGTCTGTAGACTCATTAAGGTGGTTGAATACATTTATTAAAATAAATTGAGTAATATATAATCTGTGAAATAAAAGTATAATAGAATATTCTAAAAATTAAATATGTGTGTACAATGTCAAAATCAAGCATATTAAGTTGTACTTCCGTATTATAAAATCTAGTATATCTTTCAAAAATAAAAAATACACTCCTCAAAAAAAATAAAACAAGTGACGTTCAAAAATACAGCAAATTCGTTTGAAAGTTAGAAATATATATCATTTTTTTGATATTGTATTAGCACAAATCAAAGAGTTTGATGCAAAATGTTTGATATTTTTTGGAAAAGAAAAATATTGAATCAAATCATATATGTATCTTAAATGGTATTTTGATATGCATGTATAACAGTTTGTGTGGAATTTTTTATCTGAATTGCGTTCAATAGATATCAAAATAGACACAATCTAGAAGAAAGGAACATGTGTTGACGTTAATAAAAAGCCATTGCAGCACATAATATGTTCTAATAACTATTGTTTTATGACAATATGTTGCAGCTTTGTTGATATAACGTATTTTTATTGTGGAACACCATTTAAAAAATACTTTTATAAAAACAACCTCTAAATCGTCTACGAATGAAAATAGAGGAAAATGATATTTACAGCAAATGTTTGCTTATCATGAATAGTTACAATTGACAAACAAATTTGAGCACATACATTTAAGCGTTTCAGATGAAATCCAACATATTCAGCGGGATTTGTTTCACATTTTAACATATGCAATGTTTTCAATTATCATTCATTGGTGCTTTGTTGATTAATTTAATCATTAAGAATCTATAGGGAAAAGAAGCGGAGTTGAAAATAAAGCCTCCTGATCTGGTTTGCAACAAAAATCAAACTTCAAGTCATTCTTTTTTGTGTCTCAATAGTAAAATTAGGAATCGTCCTCATATTCCTTTTGTGTTTGGAAAACACGTTAACATTTTGTTATTATTTTATACGATAGTGTTTCAGATTCAAAAGAAGGGAAAATACAAGTAAATTTGTTGAAGGGGGGGGGGGGGCAGCTTAACTGGAAAAATAAGAAACTTTGTTTTGAAGATTTAATAAAATAGACTTATTTGTCATAACAATGGAACATTTTATAATGAATCAAACATAGTAAACAACTGTTTTTAAAATTTCAAAATAATCTGTTACTAGTTTGCATTTTTATTCGTGCGAAAATGACATCCATATTACATTGAGATAAACGGATAAAGATCCTTGTCGAAGGAATAATTTAATATAATTCATCGGTTACGTAAAGATTATGTTGAGTGTTGATCTATGTGAGCGCATCTGTAACATGAATGTGAATGCCAGTCTCGCCGTTAAGGAGAACAAATGACCAATCTGCATGGGTAAATTGTGTGTCAACTTGTCCATTGAAAACGCTTTTATCATATTTATATGTTATGAAGGTCAATCAATTACACTCATCAAAATTGTTTTGAATTGTTATCATATAAAACATATAACAAACGGTAGAATTTTCCAATTAGAAATTACTATTACAGCATGTATGAACAGCAACATTGCTCGACCACCTGTTTATATTGACTTTTTTCATATTTTACTTTGTTTTGTTTTTGTTTAATATCAAATACTACATGTTCTAGTAGTCAGGAAATATTATACTTATTATTTTATTAGATAAAAGTTTCATTTTCACATGCAGCAGGAGATTGAAATTCATTGCTTTGGTAAAACAAACAAACTGATCATTTAAGGTTTTAAGGTTTTAAAACACAAGGTATATGTTTCCGGGCAAAAAAAAAAAGATTTGTTCCTGATATGCAACCCAAATGGCGAGATATGCAGACTAGATGGCGAGATGTTTGAAAACAGCAAATTGACAGGTAAACGTGGGTACCTGTTAACAGAAGTGTTCGAAAAAATAAAAAATCTGAACTTTAACCACAGTACCTGAGAGAAAATGTCATCCTCGCTCGACCACGAAGACATTACCAGATTTCGGCCAACTATTTTTTTTATCTTCTGGCTTTGGCAATCTTTTTACTACAGTTCAAGATACACTGTTCTTAAGTTCAATTGTTTTATCATTTGCTTTCATACAAAGCATGAACTTTATGGAATGGTTAACCCAAGAGATAATGAATACCAATTTTTATCGCAATTCTACGACAACTTCAAAGATGATTTTGATTTAACATATATTCGGTAACATGTATTAATTCACATTAAAATTCTACTTTTTATAACATTATTGAAATAAGAACGATGTTGCCAATGGTTTGTCACATAGCTTGGTTAATGGCTTTTTTAATTGCATAGCTGTCTATTCTTTAACAAAACAGCTGTGAATATATCGCCATTGTTTTCAATTTGATACAATAGAGATAATAGTTATAACATTAAGTGTGTCACTTAAATCTATGTTTATCAGTAACAGATGCGATAGCTTAATTACTTTACGTAACTTTCTTATAGTGATAGAAATTTTCCTTGTATCACGGCTGAAATGGACTTATCTTAATACGTTTGCACTCCATTTCCTTCCGTCATCTATGTGCAATCTATTCATATAAAAGCACCACGTTTGATGAAGATTGCTAGTTCCAGGAAGTGTTCAGTTATTTTTATGAAAGAAAAATACTGAGTAAGATGTTTATGTAAGAGAAAACAATACGTTTGTAGTAGATTTTCAAAACCTCCTCAGCTGTTAAATTTATATTGGATGAGGCATTTAGCCCAGTCTGATATAGCTTTCAAGGGGGGGGGGTCATACCATTCGCACGCATCAACTAAATTCTGATACCGCGAACACTTTATTAACCGGTATTTTAAACAAAAAGGAGTCATGTAAAGCAATCAGAATATATTTGAATTTAATTTCTTTCGCAAAGAATATGTTCTAACTTCTGGTTTTTGTACTCCATATGCCTTGACATACCTATTCTGCTTTGAATGCGATTTTGGTTCTAGATACTGAGTACGCCCGGCTTTGAAATGTTACAGAAACTAAGTAATTGTCGATTAAATTTTAAGTTTCAGACGACTGGAAATTGGTTTATTGTAGAATCTATTTCAAAAATATATTTTAATCATCGTTTTTTTTCCTTTGTACGCAAAATGAATTAAAACGCATCATTTACAGAAAATTGACATATGATACCGCGTACACTCTCAAAAATATGAAGATACTGCGTACACTTTCTCCGATTATGATTGGATAAAGAAGATTGCAGGGGCAAGGTAAGAAAAATAATACATGTATTGTGTGTCCTCTTGGAAATAATTGTTAAATAGTCTTCAGGAAATTTTTAGACCGGAATTTAATATTTTTATACAATTTGTTTGTCTTATGTAGTCAGGTAGCTATTTCCAAGTATTAACAAAATATACGTTAATTAAAGAATCGTAATTCTTCTGACCGCACGTATATAAACAAATATATTACGCATAAAGAGGAAAAAAGAAATACAATTCAGGTAGAACATTGTTCAGGTAACAGTGACCTGTACAATTACAGATTACAGGAACGTAATAATCATGATATATGGTTTAAGACAATTAATTTGAAAAGAAATAACACCACAACATCATAATCATGTGTGGTGTGTCCCTGACCCATTGACAAATGCATTAAATGCTATATTGAATTGTACAAGTTAATAAAATAGTTTGAGACTAAAGCTAGAAAAATATCAATAAAGTTGTTTTTTTCAGTATAATTATAATTTTGGTTATTTTTTTATGTTTTGGCATAACTGAATATTTTTTTATACAAATGCAGTTAAAACAAAGTGGTCTTCATTTGCGTGTTGGTGTCAATAGTTTAGTCAAGAATATCTATAGCGAATTTATAATTCTGTAAACTTCCTTTATTGTGAGAAAAAATATGATTTCTTTATGAATTAACATCAGCCGTGTATATGATTAGTTATACAGACTTTTAAAAGGTTATAAAATTATGGTCCTATATAAACGATTGTTTGTAAAATATAAATATGACCAAAGCCGCCAGACGAGAGTTGTATTGCATGTGTAACCAAGTGATGTTTTTAAGGTTTTTGCTATTTTCCAAGAAAGGTAACTCTGTCGGCCTTGTTTGATTTTAATCTTTACTTTTTGTGATTAACTGATTATGTCCCCTTGACCAAATTTGCTATGTGCTCATCCATACCATTTCCCTCCAAAAGTTAGGGTCTCCTGAGGTCATTCTTTGTGTAATCCATGGTGACATGAATATATGTTTTTCGGACTTAGAAATCATTATCTAAATATTAAGGTTTGAGGACTTTGGTATTGGTATGTTTTATATCTTTGTTCTTAAAAGTTCTTATGTCAACTAAATGAAGACTTTTTGTAATTAAAACAGTTGTGGATTTGATAAAAGCTATTGTGATAAATTAATAATATTCTTGAGAATTAGAATTCAAGATGGCAGCATACATTCTTATCTTACAATTATTTCTAAAAATCACTATTTCTTTTTGTATTGCACTGATGTTTGTAAATTACAGTTTACAGCATAATTAACAGCACAGTGAGAAGGTGTGATATAGAAGGAATTAGATCCACAATCGGTATGTTATATTGTGTTCATATGTAATTGGTTATATATCTGTAAATACATGAATGTTTTTAAGGAAATGATACATTGCACATTATTTTATAAATAAGTGGTCACTAGATGCAAGTTCAATAGGATGTTTACGTATTCAGTTATGTATTTTGTGTATGAATGATCATATTCAGAAAAGGTACATTCTTAGGATATTCAAATGGACTGATCTGTTAATATAATTGATTTGTTATATTTAAAGATAATATGTATATGTTTGTATCATAAATTTCATGAATATATGGAATGCTTAATGTGTATATTTTCAGGCTCGTTGCTATGTGATGCTATGCTAGTAGTATGATATATGTGTGCTATGAAATGTTGATCTGATGGACTGTATATGATATAAATATATATACTGCAAATTAAACAAGAACCCTCATGTTTTGTTTTGAATTTAAAAATAGCGAAAAGACAACTGGGTCACACAAACAACCGTTTATATAAAACCATATTATCCGTCAGGAATATTTATAACGAATGTTTAATACTGCAAACTTCCTTTTTTGACAAAAAGTAAGGATTTTTTTATAAATTGACAGCAGCCGTATACATGATTAGCTATAAAGATTCTTGACAGGTAATATGGCCCTATATTAACGGTTGTTTGGAATATAACAAAGCCACCAGGCTTAACAAAGTTCTCGTGGCTATCGAAAGATCAACCTTTTCAGAATTTATTGATAATTATTGCATAACTATCTTACTATAAAAGGTACTAAAATTGCATTGAAAGTGCATTGATGCTGCCTCAAGATTGTTAATTTTGAACAAGTGTGGCAATATCTGATATCAACTCACTTCCTTCTATAAAAGCCAAAAAGCCATATAAAGGTAACTTTTGGTTATTTGGCACCTGCATTTTAGCAATGACTAATGACTGTCTAGCGGGTATTACAGTCTCAAACTAAATAATGGATATGATGAGATTTTATGATACAGGACAACAATGCAATAAAATGGTTATGGTTCATTAAGACGATACAGGCATACTTGGACGGCATTGGCCTTTGGGACAATATTTTACTAAATGTGCCGATATCTTTCTTAAAGGGAGTAACAGGCAAAATTTTCATTTCTTAGTTTTGAATATTTCATTAATTATTCTGTAAATGCCCTCAAAATGAATATATTAGACAGTCATAGCAACAAAACTTTCTCCATATAAATAATAAAATGGTGGTTTCCTAACGTGGCCCGCGTGGGTCAGGTTCGACAGCTAGGATTTCACAATAGCCACCACAGTGAAACGATAAAAAAACCATCTGAAATGAATGAGTTAGACTTGTTTCAATCATATAATATCCACACTGTTAATGTTACTTCAAGGGTTTGTTCAAGTCACCTGACTTATTTTCAAACTATTCGGTTATTCAAATGGCTTTTAAATTTTTTTCAACATATATAGATGTATTTACGCTTTAAACCCTAGATAATATTATATAGAATTTAAACAGAAATTCATGCTGAAACTTTAATAAATGTCATTCTAGCGTGAGTTAGATCATCTTAATATTTTTGCCATTATTTTGCCTTAATATCCCTTTAAGGCACACTACCCTGTAAAAACCTTTAATTAATGTCATCAAAATATTATTATTTTTCAGATTTCATATGGATCTCCCTGATCGCAGTTTCTTGAAGCACGTGTTTATAAAGATTTAGATTGTCAATGTTGTTAGTTCTACCCTGCTCCAGATAATTTCAGGCGTTATCTTATAAGCACACACTTTAATGTCATCCTCATTGACATGTTTAAACTTTATTTTATTCTTAGTACGATTTGAAATCAAATTTCTGTATTTGTCCGTAGAAAAAGAACAGTAATAGCACAGAAACTGTATTGTTGAATCTAAAATATTTGGATAAATATCATGAACAGTACGTAATCAGCAAAATAAATTGGCATTATCGATAAACAGAGAGAGTGAGAAGCTGATCGTTTAGGGGTAGATTTACTAATTTTACTAAAACCTGTTACACTTTGCTGTCTTACAGAGCTACAAAAAGTACCTTTAGATATTTAAAACCCGTTGAGATAAATAAACTAGCTTTTTCTTTGTAAAATATCGTCGCTGAAACTGAACCTTCGTTCCCCGTTCAAAGTCGCGAAATGGGATAAAACTCTTCATAATATCAGCAATATCCAGGTACGGTATACCGTAGTGAGCACACCGAAACGAAATTAACATTTAACGTTTAAAAAATTGCCAGGTGATATATAGCCACATATATCACTCCAACACCCAAATAACATATAATATAAACGTCACGTTTATCCAATGAAAATCGACGTTACAACAAAGACGTCAAGCCAAAATATATAAAGGCCCGTGCATTATCTTTTTTACGGAGCCGCAAAAATGAGACGGGTATGTGATAAAGTAAACAATGAACGGTTTTTCGTTCAAATGTTTTATAATTAATCACTTTTGTAGTTTGATTGAATAAAAATTAATAGAAATAAAATAAAAACAAACAATTTTATAAACATTTCAATATTGTCTATTCTCAAAATAAGTGTGCGGAACTCAGTACCGTGTCATTTTATAGCACAGATAACTCAAAATCAAGATGTGTTTCCCAATTTAAGTTTATTTTTCACCTTACTTTATACAAGATTCTAACCATAAGAGTTTTAACAACTTGTTTACCTAAGAGCATAAAAGCCTTTTTACGATACGAATTTTCCTTATAAACGTATGTTGTAATTCGTGCATGCCCATTCTGCGAAGGGCAAAGCGCAATAAAAAAAAAGAATATATTATATCCATATTCTACAACTTTATGTAATGTGAAAGATTAGTCATTAGTTAAGAATAGGTTATTTTGATAGATAACCGTTATAGGTGTACGAAGGTTTTAAAGCACTGAACTTCTAAATCAGAGGTGAAGGGCAAATTCACATTCTTTTAATTTTCCACAATGACATTCAAACTTGTGCTCAGAGGTAAGACGCTTCGTAAATGTCAATTAATCATTTAATCATTTCTTATTCGGGTCACGTTGCCGATTTCGTGCTGTCTAGAGAAGAATTCGCCACATAATCGCCATACATTTATTTTTTATAAGAGATATAAATTTGACCATAAACATTTATTTTAAAATGCAATGTAAAAATCTTTTATCAGGACAGATTGAACGTTACATAAGTGAATAAACAAATTATGAAAATATTGAATTCAAACCTTTTTGAGGATGTACAATAAATAACATATAGCTGTGTACGCAGTATCTTGATTTTTTTAGAGTGTACGCAGTATCATTATGTGTATTTTCTGTAAATAGCACGTTTTAAGAAATATTCGAACACAGGAAAAGGAACAAAGATTGTAATTATGTTTTTGAAATAAACTAGCTTCCAGTCGTCTGAAAATTTAAGTTTAATCGACAATTTCTCGATTTCTGTAATATTTCAACACCCGGTGTACGGAGTATCAAGAATCAAACTCACATTCACTGCGAAATACTGACGTGAAAGGGAAGAGTTGAGTCACGGCATTTGGAATACAAAAACTAAAAGTAAGGAGATCTTTTTTGCAAAAGAAATGAAATTCAAATCTATTCTGATTGTTTTACATGACTCGTTTTTGTTCAAAATACCGGTTGATGAAGTTTTCGCGGTATCAGAATTTTGTTGATGCGCACGCATGATATGACCCCCTTGAGCTTTGTAGCAGTGTACGAGTCCGATAGAATCAGTATTGTTCTCAACCATGTTTAATGACCTCTTTATTTCACGCCATCATTTTTGATATTTTGACTTCAAATACGATAGGGATTTTATATGAATAATGGACTCTATTAATTGAAAACAAGCTCGACTGGGTGCGCTAGACTTGGTACGATATGGATTTGATTTGAAAGCGAGACTAAATGGGGTGTGATATACATAAAAATGAACGTTTCAGGCTATGTAAATGAAAACAAGACTTTATTGATCAGATTGGATCTAATACTGATATCTTTTGAAACATCACGCGGTGCAGATGCTGAAAATGCATCGGTTCTATTTCAAAAGGTGTGAATATATTACTGTAGCACACATATTGAAATAAATTCATATCAAATTTGACATACTCGACCATCCTTAGTGCTTGATAGTAAAAGAGCCTTAATATTTAAGTTAATTATGTAAAAAAGTTAAATAAGCAAAAGGGCCAATTTTTTCTTTTAATCCATGTTACAGTTATAGGCCTTGGAGTTCCATTATGCTCTCAAAGAAGTGTATAAAATTTTAAAGCCAGATAACAATACAATAAGAAAATATCCGAGGTGGTTTGCAAACGTTAACGTAAATTCTGGGTTGAAAAAGGGGAACAATTCTGTCAAAATACTTGATATAGTTACCTCTTCTTGTCTACAGATTGGGGTCATAATGGTAAACAAATGTGCAAAGTTTCAAAAGCATATGTTAATGGACTTTGTTAATTATTTAAGGTGATAAAAAAATTGCATAAATTCTAAGACGAAATAAGGACATAATTTTGTCAAAATCCTTGATAGAGTTATCTCCGCATGTGTTCACATTGCGGGCATGATGGTGAATAAGTGTACAAAGTTCCAAAGTCATATGTCAATGGACTTTAAAAATATTTGAGGTGTAACAAAAACTTTAACGTAAATTCGAGGTTGAAATAGGGGCAAAGTTCTGTCAAAATTCTTGATAGAGTTACCTCTTCCTGTCTGCAGGTTTGGGTCATGAAGGTGAACAAGTGTGCAAAGTTTCAAAGCCATATGCCTATGGACTTTGAAAATATTTGAGATGTAACACAAACTTTAACACAAGTGGTTACACCGATGCGACACCGACGCCGACGCTCGGGTGTCTATGATAGCTTTACTTATTCTTATCGAATAGTCGAGCTAAAAAGCATGCCAATGTTCTTAAATCCCTGTAAAATGTTTTGTTCTGTACATCTTCTTACCTCCTTTGACAATTTTTTAGTAACAATAGATATGCGGAATACATGCCAGCTTATAATCAATAGATGGTAATGACATATAAACATCAGTTTAAATTTGTATTAATATCTAAACATTTCGATAGTCCTTAAAGGCAGAACTATATAGTATTAGTGATTGTAAGTAAAGTAAGTCCTATATCTATTTCACTATTCTTGACTGTATCAGCATATCTGTCTTTGATATGACAGCGCCAAGTCGCATAACTGTTAGACAGATGTGTACTCGTCCATTAGAATGAGTGTTGTATAAGAAAAACTATAAATATGTAATAAACTCATATTATTTTATAAGTGTTACGTCAACATCAAATGTGACCAATGTATGCTATTTACTTTTACTTTGGTCTAACAAGAATTTGATATGTGCAAAAGAACGATATAAATACAATTTAAAATATGAGTCTTTGCTTGAAAGTGAGCACATACGTATAGATTTCAAACAGATGGCCAGTCCTTTATGTTTATTTTCCTCGTTTTCTTATCTATTGATATCTGCCTCAAATTGTGTGGCTGATTGTTGAGAGTTGCCAATTTATGCTCTTTATAGGCATATCAAACCTTAGTTCTAATAAATGTTGTTTTTTTTTTTTTTTTTGTTTGTTTGTTTTTGTTTGTTTTGTTTTTTTGCACAGAAAGGATAAACATATGTTTGTTTACTGTTGTCATTATTGCTTTTGTTTGTCTCAGAAATGAAAATTTTGTTTTTTAACGAAGACAAACGTGTGTTAACATAATGCTGTTTAATTGTGTTTATAAATACAAGACGCGTATCAACTAAAGAAATTTCTCTGAATAACACAGAATGTCATAAAAGTTGTAAAATGTAAACAAATTCAGAATGTGATGAAAGTAGATAAATGTTAACAAATTGGACTTTGGCATCAATGCAAAATCACAATAACATCTTTACTTTATTTAAACTAAACGCTAAAGAAATGGCTCAGCCAAATGATCATTGTGTAACTTTTAAAAAAAACTGTAACAGGACACTAACAACAAAAGACTTTTGAAAAATAGAAATATTAGCATTTGTGACGCTTAAAGTGTCTTAACAATGTGATATTGAATTAATTTTTAGACTTCACATTCACTTCTATTTGAATTATCCGATTATGTCCTATGAGGTAGACATCCAAATATAACCGAATAACAATGGATACATTATTCTGCCCATTGTGACGCTTAAAGTGTCTTAACAATGTGATATTGAATTAATTTCTAGACTTCACATTCACTTCTCTTTGAATTATCCAATTACGTCCTAGGAGGTATGCATCCAAATATAAACAAGTAACAATGCATACATTATTCTGCCCATTTCGCGCACTTTTTTTTTAGAAATACATGTATTATAATATATTCTAAAATATAGATTAAATACAAACCATTAATTCTCATTAAAAGTTTAAATTTCACTATCATTTGTAAAATATTAATCAAAACATTTAAGTCGTACTTTATTTTTCCAAAAATATAAGCAATCGTGAGACACTGAAAAATGGGTGGGTATAGCATAACTAAAATAATGAAAATACATTTGGCAACACACATATAA
>NW_026861295.1:0-17785 GCF_026571515.1 Ruditapes philippinarum
TTTGTTTGTGTTTATGAGATAATTTATAGCATTTTGTTTACTAACAAAATCTTCTAATTATCGAATGTACCATAATTTTTCATTGGTTAATATTTTTCTGCTCCACTGATTTGTATATCACTACACGTACAGCTTTATATAGTCTTCTTGCGGTTTTTTCTTTACAGTTTTGATAGACACGTCTTTCTTCAGTGAAAATTTGAAATTTTTCAACCGCTGCCGCCCACCCTTAATTTTTGAAATGATTAGCTTATTAAGTTTTTTATGCTTATGTTTTAGCTTGCATGTATTTGAAATAGAGTTGCTTTGATTAATATGTTTCATATAAATTATGTTTATTTAAATTTGAAGATTAATTGATATCATATATGTCCAGTTTGTTCTGAATTGTTATTGAACGGCGGCTTTTATGTATTAAACATAATTTGATGTTTGTCTCAGTATCATTCATTCTTGTATTAAATACTGGTCATCTTGATATTATTGATTATTTCAGAAATTTTTCTGTGCGTGTCTATATTTACAATAAATCTTCTTGAACATGAATTTGTATCTTGTTTGTGTTTATGAGATAATTTACAGTGCTTTCATTGACATGAAATTAAAGTTGTTTTGATTCGATTTATAGAAACATGAAATTAAAATTGTTTTGATTTATAGAAACGCCTTATGGTATAAGTTGTATCAGCTTTGTATAAATGGTATAAATCGTTAAAAATAATTAAATCCATGTACGTTTTAGTGACATCTTAAGTGAGGCATTGTGGTAATTACTCTGATGTTATTAATGTAATGGTAGGCTTGAAGCAGTGAGATGTGTATGTCTTTTTGTTAAGGATATGGAACTTTCCTCACAATCTAATGATGAAAATTGTATAACAATCATAGACATAACATTAATGATATTATTTTTTTTCAATGAATGAAATTTATTAGTAGAACCCCCGCAAAACTACAAATAATTTTTTTGGGTTTAAATAGTAAGTAATAAAAAAGAAAAAATTTATGGTGACCCGCAAAAGGGGGGTCGTTTAATAAAACACTATCTTTTTTAAACAAGGGTTGTAAAAATTAGATATTGTCGCTTGGCGTTGTATTTTGTTATTCAGGTTCATTTAATTATAATAAACAACTACCTGTTGGTAAAGCGTTCAAAGCCACGAACATGTATTACATCAACAATAAGTAACAACAATAACAATATTATGTGAAGCAGACTTCCATTTTTTTTTTTTCAACTTTAAAGTGATTATTTAGCACCATCTTTTTCTGTTAAATATACTTTGTAGCTACATGTAAAACTTTATTATTTTTAGATACATGTGATCATACATGAAAATACAAATTCTTGAAAAATATGAAATTGAAATTGGTAGATTGTTGGCAATTAAAGTAAATATTGAAAATAAAGAAATAATTATAATAAATATATACGGTCCAAACAAGGATGATGTAGACCTCTTTCAAAAATTAGAGTTATTTTTAAAAGACAAAATACAACATGTTTTTATAATAGGAGGAGATTTTAAACACAATTATTGATCCTAATATCGACAAACAGGGAGGAAATGCTTTTACTCATTTAAAATGTCGTCAAAAAAATTACAAACATTATATACAAACATACCAGCTTTTTAGATATTTACAGGATCCAAAATCCACAAAGCAAACGATTTACATGGCGATCGAAAACACATGCAAATATAGCATGCAGGTTGGATTATTTTTCTTGTTTCAAATGACTTAGTAAATTTTGTTAAAACTACAGGAATGAAAACTAGCTTTAGATCAGATCATTCAATTGCATTTTTCAATATCAGTTTTGATTTAGTTAAAAGAGGCCCAGGGGTTTTTAAATTAAACAATAGTCTTCTCTTTGATAAAGAATATCAAAAAAAATAAAAAAATCCATTACTGAAACACGACAATTAAATATACTAGCAAATCCACAAACCAGATGGGAAGTAATTAAAAGTACTATTCGAAATGAAACAATTAAATATTCAAAGTATAAAAAGAAAATCGAAAGAGAAAAACTAACCAAACTTGTCAAAGAAATTGATGAAATAGAAACTAAATTAGAAAATTTTAATGACAATTTAAAAAAAGAACTAGATATCAAAAAAAGCAGAGTTGGATAACTTATATATACTGAAAATATTAATGGTGTTATTACTAGAATAAAAAGTTACAAAATAAATAATGGCGAAAGAAATATAAAATTACTAAAAGGATTAGAAAAAAGAAATGCGGAAAGTAAACTTATAAAATGTTTAAATGCAAATGGTAATATTTTAACAAATCAGACAGACATTTTAAATGAACAGAAAAAATACTATGAGAATCTATATACCATTCAAGACGAAAACTCCCTCAAATTACAATTTTTTTCAATGGCGAAACAACACCAAAACTAAATGAAAACGAAAAACAATCTTGTGAAGGAATTATTACGCAAACTGAATGCGAAACTGCCATCAAAGATATGAAAAATGGAAAAAGTCCAGGTTCAGATGGTTTTAAGTATAGAATTTTATTAAAATATTTTGGATTATTTAAAAGATGATTTGATAAGTGCTCTGAATTTTTCTTTTGAAATTAATTGTCTTAGTCAGCTACAAGCACAAGGTTTTAATAACTCTTATTCCAAAACCAAATAAAGATTTATCAATATTGTCAAACTGGCGACCAATAAGTTTACTGAATGTAGATTATAAAATACTTACTAAGGTTATCGCTAATAGAATTTAAACGGGTATTAAATACACTCATTGATGATAGTTCAAACAGGGTTTCATTAAAGGGCGATACATAGGTGAAAATATAAGATTGCTTTATGATGTGATAGAGTATGCAGAAAAGAATGATAAACCGGGACTTCTATTTTTTGCTGATTTTAAAAAGGCATTCGATAGCATAAGCTACAAATACGTATTTAAAACATTAGATCTTTTTAACTTTTGGACCAAATTTAAAAGCATGGATTGAACTTATTTACAAAAGACCCACGAGTTGCATACTTTACAATGGTTTTTTGTCTGAGTCATTCTCTATAAAAAGAGGAGTACGACAAGGATGCCCATTGTCTCCTTATATATTTATCCTAGCATTGAACTATTGTCATAGCTATAAGACAAAATAGGAATATTGAAGGTTTTTAAAATTTTTGATGTAGAAGTTAAAAATAGCATGTTTTGCAGACGATGCAACTATAATATTAAATGGTAAATCAAGCAGCTTTGAAGAAACTTTGAACATATTTGAACAATTTTCCTTTATTTCTGGTCTTAAACTTAATTACAAAAAATGTACAGTTCTCAGAATAGGTTCACTTAGAAATCAAACATGATTTAATCTATTGTAGAAAAAAATATTCAAAATATAATTTGGACCTCAGAATGTGCAAAAACATTAGGCATAACCTTTCCATTCAAAATGTGACTTAATAACCAAAATAAATTACGAGAATAATTAAACCAATTTAAAGCAGACATTAATAGATGGAGAGCAAGACATTTAACAACAATTGGCAATATATCAATTTTAAAATCCTTAATTATTTCAAAAACTAACCTTAATAATATCTGTTCTTCCGAGTCCACCAGAAGAATTATAAAAACAATTACACAAAATTGTTTTGAATTTTATATGGCACTCAAAAAGAGACAAAGTTAAAAGGGATGTAATTATACAAGACTTTAAATATGGAGGCTTAAATATGATGGACTTGCCGATTTTTATGAACTCGATTAAATCAAGCTGGATCAAAAGAATATTTGATGAAAATAACCATGGATTGTGGAAAGAGATAATAAAGAAAAATTTAAAAAAATAGGTGGAATCGACATATTTAAAAGTAATTTAAACACATATGATATACAGAATTCTAACACTCACGTGATTTTGTCACTATAGACAAAGAAGGAAAAAAACTGGTGTTAAACTGCCAATAAAACACCGGTTAGGTACTACTTGTATATGCGCTGTTATGTTTTCACCCTCGATTGTATAGTTTTACAAAGCATTTTTTTAAGCAACAATAAAAAGCATTTTTATTTATATTTTCAGTTCGTATAATGTTTTTCTTTTCATACAATACCGAAAAAATTATATCTCACATACACTAACGCCACGTAAAGATCCATATCAGTTAAAATAAATATTTTGACAAAACGGCGCCAATCCGTAAGCAGCGTAATTACGTCATCCTAAGTAAAACAACTCATTCATAAACAAGCTGACGTTATTTCATAATACAAGCATGACAAATGGGGCGCTGATGTAAACACAATACGACGTAAGTTTATATTGTTAAAAACTTGATAAAATAACGTTTTTTTTTTTATTATTATTTCTTTTGTTTAATAATTTCTATATCTTCGCCACAGTAGGGTGCGAAAATCGAACAGCGCTATACGAAAATCGGCACCGGAAGTTATTTCCGCTTGAAAATAACATTAGTGATTTTTCCTTCTTTTAACGTGTTAGAATCGAAATAACATCGGCCTGAGAGGTGTATATCGGCTATTTAACACCGGTTTTGATGCGACAAAATTAACCACTCAGGCCTACGGCCTTCGTGGTCAATTCCTACGCATCAAAACTCCAAACCGGTGTTAATAGCCGATATAAACCTCTCAGGCCGATGTTATTTCTTAAACTTAAAATCGAAAAATACTTTCTTAAAGAATTACTACTGTCATGGAGTAAAATAAATTTTAATAAAAAATCCACAAAATCTATTAGACCAAATAATATGGCAGAATTCACACATAAAAAATAATGGATCTTTAATTCTTTTTCCAAAATGGAAATGTCGAAATATCAATAAAAAATAAAGGATATTTTTTTAACACTGAAACAAAACAATTTAAAACCTTTGACCAGCTGAAACTTACTTTTGACATTCCTGATACAGAAATATTTAACTTTTATAAATTAATTTCATCAATACCCAAAGAATGGAAACGTAAACTACAACAAATTAATCAAAACTTTAACGCCTAAAGAAATAAGCACTTTTGATATCATAGAAAAAACAAGCACGTCCAATATTAGTAACAAGTTAACACAGATTCAAAAACAAATAAGACTCTGTAAAAATAAAAAAAACAAAATCTCAAAATAAAATGGGAAGAACGATTTCCTCAAAAAGAATTTCAATGGCAAAATATTTACGAAAAACGTTTTTGTTTATTGCAAAGATAATATTTTACAAAACTTTCAATATAATTTTTTACACAGGAATATTGCAACAAACAAATTTCTCCTTCAATGTAAATTAACCGAATCTAGTCTCTGTGATTTTTGCTGTATGGATGTTGAAAGTATAGAACACCTATTTTGGGACTGCCAAAACAGTACAAATTTTCTGGAATAATTTATTCAAATGGCTTAATGAAATAGCAATAAATGTTACGTATGATAATTTTTACATCTTTCTTTCATGCTAAAGATAAGAAAACATCGTATATTTTTCTCTTTTCAAAATATATTACATTTATACCAGTAAATTAAAAAAACAAACTCCAGATATAAGTATCTTCAAAAGAAAATTTTAAACAGATTAAAAATTGAAAGATTTGTTGCTTTACAAAATGATACATTAGAAGAATTTGAAAATTGCTGGATAAATCTAATTGAATTGTTTGATTTCTAAAAAGTACATGCAGAAAAGCAGAAAAAATGCTACCAAAGCAGTTTATTTACTTTTTATTTACTTTTCAACCTTTTGCCCCTTTTCTTGTGTAATTGTATAAATGAATGAACCTCTTAACTTTTTAAAATGTCTTATATATTCTAACTAAAAACATAACAAAATAAATTTATTTTTAATTATCTACATATCAATGAAAATGCTAAAGTTATCATGGTTTGTATTCTTGTATTGTATTATTTTTTTCTTAAATAAACGGGCCTTAAACGTGGTTCCAAAAAAAAAAAAAAAAAAAAAAAAAAAAAACAATAAGTATTTTGATTTTTCTCACAGTCGCAGTATTTTGACTCTTTTGTTACTTAAATTGAATTATTCTTGTAAAGTAAGTGGTATGACCAAAGTAAAAGTGTACATTTGCATTTCTGTAATGTTGACTCCTCTGCCAGCAATGCAGCTGTGTATGGGGAATTGGGGAGATTCCGATATACACGTTTTTTTTAAATATTGGTTTAAAATATTAAATACCGATAATTGTGTTCTGTAATATATGTACTTATATATATGTTCTTTTGAAGACTGTGAAAAGGGTAAAACAAGCTGGTCGTCGAACGTCAACATGATTTAAGACAAGTATGGTTTTGGGTAAATATGGGATAACCGTCATTTTCTAAAACGAGTGGCGGCGTGGCCGAGTGGTTAGTGCGTCGGCTAGTAATCTAAAGATTGCTGACCGCGTGGCTTCAAACCCTGTCAGAGGGCAAGCCGTTGTTTCCTTGAGCAAAAAACTTTACATTCATTGCTTAGTACTGGTTGGTTCTAAGAACGGATTCGAGTGTTTCAATGAGCTTACAGCTTCCAACACTATCGAACTAAAATAAATTTGTATAAACATAACTAAAACAGACTTATTGATAATTTTATGGAAGAACGGCGCGAAAATGTTAAATGTAATCGTGATATGAGTATTTTTTACATATATCTTAAGCCTGCATTTGGATATGCTACTTATTTAAATCTGACAAAGAATAAACATTATCGATATACGCTTAATCAACTTGGTGAAGAGTAGCAACTGCCCGCTATGGAAAGAAAATAGCGGGCAAAAGACGAGAGAGAAAATGTCTAATTTGCAATTACGGCAACAATGAAAATAAATATCCGTTTGTTTTATATTGTGAAATATATAACGTCATAAGGTAGAGTTATTTACCGAGAACATAATATATTTTAAAAACTTACAAACCCAACTTTTCTCTCTCGCAATACTTTCCCTCTGCTTTTGTTGTGCATTTTTTTCCAATCTCAGCTTTATTTAAGGTGGATTGTAATGTTTACATTTCTTCGGATATTTTCTGTCAAAAATTTACAAATCACAATTAGGCTTCAATTCGTCTGACCGCGAGGGGTTTAAAACGTCACTGGTCTTTAGTGGTACATCAAACCGCAGTTTATTGCAACATGAAAAGGGAGTATTCTACGGTGAAAATTCCTCTCTTTTTTGGCTTTTTGGTCTGAAGCATTGAAATCATTTGGTTTCAGAAATGATCGTAACATGTGGTCGTTGTATAATATTAAAGGCCGTTTTGTTGATTTAAATTTACGCTGTTCAATAAAAACATATCGTAGTGCCAACTGAGGAAGTCACTTTTATCCACTAACAGTTATCCGCAAAGTTATATTAAATAAGGCACAATGACACAATAGGTTTAGAGCGTAAGCAATGTTTAACATAATTAATTATTAATAAATTATGAATGTAAATGTTATTCTTGCGAAAGAGGACTTTGGCTTAGATATTTTTCTCTTGAAAGCAAAAGTTTGAAAAACAATAATTTTCATCCATTTAAATCTTTCCGGCAAATAAATCAAACATTTACAATTTTAAAGAAGCAATCAAACCATTATAGATTAACAGTTTACAAAACGCAAACAACGATAAAAGAACAAAACTCTATTATATTCTTAACGCATGGAAGATAATCCCAGTAACAGCTTTGTATATTTCTGAAATCATTTCTGACAATTTATCTAGAAGAACTTTTATATTAAATCATAAGGAATTTAATAAAATCACGTACGAAAGTTTTTTTGTTTGTACTGCATTAAATAATTATCGTACATAAGTTGTGTGAATATGTTTAAAAATGTAAATTGTTTACATGTGTTCTTTACAACATGTTTTATATCTGGAGTATTATACATTATTGATCAAGGCTTGCAATACCATATGCATGATTCTTTGCCCGAAAATACTCAGCCTAATGCCAATGGCATGTGATATGTAGATAATGGATATAGGAATGTAATAAGGAATGTTAATGGTACCAAAGTGTGTGAGGTAATCTCGTTATCATTAAATTTGTCATTGACATGTAGTTAAGCAGGTTCTTGAATTGAAATAACTACGAACGATACAACGTGAATGTTTCTAAAAATGTACGATCTTCAATATAATCAGCGTGGTTAAGCAGGAACGTATACAGTAAACTCCGCTTATAACGAACTCATTGGGACATTCAAAATCTGTTCCTTATATCCGGAGTTCCTTGTAAGCATATAGCGAATTTGTTCCTTGTATCAGGTGTTTTTTATAGTGAACAGATTGACATATAAAGAACTGGTTGTTTACCATCGTTCGCCATTTTGAAGAGCATTTGATTAAGAAAAATTAGTCTTTAATTTCTCTTTTCGACACAATACCCGAAACCGTACTTTTTGGAATTTAAAAATACTTTGCTATTTCAGTTTTTGTTTTACTCCATTTTTTATGGATTAGCAAGAATGCGTCTATTTACGGATGGCCGATATTTTGGAGTTCGTTATAAAAGTGTAATTTTCTGTACTATTAACTAAATTGGGACGAAGAAATGGGTTCCTTATAACCGATAATTCCTTATAACCGTGTTCGCTATAACCATATATTTCTATATTATAATATGAAAAAGGCAAAGCCTCAAAGCGAGCTCGGTGTACTTTTTACGTGAATAGTAATCGCTCAGTTTTGTTTCAAATGCAGTAACGAGTGCGTGTGACGTCACACGTACTGTGTTAAATATGGCTCCGCCCCTGTCGTGAAAATTAATGAATAACGAGTTTTGAAAACGTTGATAAAACTTTGTTTATTTTATTTCACTCTATAATTTTTCAAGCGAAATAAAGATTATTTCAAGTGAAATAAATGTAAAACTTAAAACGTTTGCGACATTAAAATAGCGTACTTGATTTGTTTGTTTTGCACGTGCTGTTTGGCGCTACATTGTGACGTCACGTAAACAAAACTTTAAACGTCTGTACAGCGTTAACGACTGAATAAAAGATATTGGTGTTCGGATTCATTTTCTTAGTTAGACCATTTTCTTTCATTCTAGATAGTTTTCACGACAAAATTTGACAAAAAATTGTTTTTATTTATCAGATTTCAAACAAAATGGCGCCTTCGATTTTCATTTTTTATACACAGCTTCCGTTATTCTGGTTCCCTGTCCAATTATGGTTCCCATAGACATGCGCGGGTGACCAGTCTACACATCCGTTTTCAGTCAGAATTCCTCAGTTTTTATCGTTATCTTTAAATCCGAAAGGTTGCGATGTGTCCAATTCGGTACTTTGGACGAAAGTTTTCAAAACCATCACTTAGCAGGTACTCGCGTTACCGTAAAGCTCGCTTTGCGAGCAGGCCCTTCGGGCCAGCTCGTCGAGCTCGCTATAAAAAAAGGGCAAACTTTGGGCCAAAATAAATTGTTCCTTATAACCGGAAGTTCGCTTTAACCGAGTTCGCTATAAGTGAAGTTTACTGTACTGGTATACTCTGGGTTGAGAAGGCATTTGTATTATTATCCGTTGCTTGTCAATGCTTTGTGATGCTATAATTAATAAATAATAAAATGGCAAATTAGGCATAAACATACTAATCAGCAGTGGCGATCAATAAGGTGATATAATGTAAGGACATCCGCATCAGGTTCTCCAGGTCCTTGCTTCTAGTTATTACATAGCGACTGCTGATATTCTTGAGCGTTGTTTTCAGAATGGCTTCATTTTAACAAGTAGTGAATTGGTACATAGGAGGCCAATATTATTTTTGGCGGCATTATGTAAGCTGCCATAAGCGGAGTGAATGATCAGACGTAAACAAGAAGCCGGAGAAATCTTTATTTTTCAGTAAAATACATGTAATTAAAAACAGTTCTTTAGTTATATATTTCATATTAGAAAAATGTTGTGTTTGTCTGTTTAGTACATGCAGATGATAATATTATCAAAACAATTCTGTTACATAATCTATAATAAATACATATAATCTGTCATTTATTGAAACTTGTACTAATAATTTTCGAAAGTGGTCTAAATAAATGGAATAATTGAAAGTATTTTGAAGCTTTTTTGAAATAAGTTATTTTAAGGCATGTATTAGTATTCCCGTAAAGTAGTTCCGTAGTGCATCACTTTCCACTATTAAATTACTGGTTAGTTTGTATGCGTCCATTGGGAACTATGCCTTTTTTTTATTAATTTAGCAAAATGGTTTGGGGAGTGGAAAAGGGCTACACGCAGTGACAAATGCATAAAGGGGGCGAGAAACATGTCACTTTTATGTAAAAAGTAAAATTTTTATTTTAGCAAAAAAATTTTGTGCACTAAAAAATGAATATGCCATCTAAAAGGCGCAGAAAATTTTCCCTAATATTACTGTAGGCTCCACCCTCGTTCATTAGGACTCGGGAAAATACCATTGTCTGTCCTGCAGCGGGACTGAGGTCATTTATCCGGTAGGCATTGAAAGCAACATTTGGCACTGAAATATATATTTAAACAAAGCTCAAATATTTTCAAAACAAATTTATACCACTTTTGTGTTGTTTTTGCTAGTTGCATACAAAATACTTAAGCATTGATTGCGTGAAATTATATTTCCATTCGTGACCATTTTTTTAATTTAATTTACATACAATTTAAAAGTTTTGTTTCATATTTTCAAATTATGATATAATTTCCACATGTTCGCATGTTTATACTTACGACAAACTTCATTGCCACATGATTCAACACTTATTTTATCGCCTATACAGTCCTTGCCTTGTGGTGATGGTTTTGGATTTGTACAGGCTCTTCATCGAGTCATTGTTCCACCACCGCACGTGACAGTACAATTGCTCCAAGTCCCCCAGTCTGACCAACCACCATCTAAAAAGTCACATAACGTATGTTAAATCTACTTTTATGTCATCTGATCATTCTTCATAGGAAGAACTATGTTTGTTGAAACTCACTGTGACGATATAAAACTTCATCTAGAATTCCATAGTATGCAGAATATAGATGAGCACAGACAGCTTGATATTTGAAAGTTTTACTTTGAATTAAGAGGTAAACAATGTAACCAGTAGCAGACGATAGAAAACAGTAACGTGTGATAATTAAAAAAACGAAGCAAACTTTAGTAACGAAATGGCAAATATGTTCCTTATCCATTTTATCTTTACTATAATATAAATGCAATTCCTTTTAATGATGCTTTCTCTTTTTGAGTAACATAGTGATCCCCGTCCATTTGGATTAGTCCATTTGTTTTATTGCGTATAAAAGCATCGCATAGTTTGGTTCCCTGCCTTCATTTACTACGGAACGTAGTGTTAGGGGAAGGAACCCCTGACTGCATACATAATGTTTTATGATTGAATTGTCCGGTCAGTTACAGCTAATCAAATAACGTACTGTTGTTATTGCTTTTACGATTAAACGAAGAAAGGAAATGTTAGTGAGCGACCATGGGTTTTCACATTTAAAAGGTTTTGAGTGGAATTTTACACTGATGGATATCAGAAATGAATGAAGATTCGGCATCAGAAACATTTTTCTCTGAGATCTTTACTAAGCTTTTATTACAAAATATTGTTTTTTAAATAAGAATAAGTCGGCTAAGCTAGTATTATATGTCTTATAATGAAGCTATATGAATAATAAGAGCTCAATAAGAAATGTATATACAGTAGGGTGAACGTTTCGGTTGTCAAAAATAGCGTTTTTCGTGCGTCCGTTTTTCGTGTAACGTGCGTGCGTATAGCGTGCAAACGTGCGTTTTGCTGAAACGCTTTCTCAAGCGTGCATCGCCTTACAAGCGTTTAACGTTTATCGTTTTCAGTGTATCGTTTTTCGTTTATCGTGGCGTCTGAAAGCGGTGCGTTTCTTATTCCCAGAAACGTTTAGCGTGCGTCTGCGTTCGTCTAAGCGCTTTAAGTACGTGTTTTGCGTCTGTTACTATTGAGAAGGTAAAAGAAATTTCTTAGATAGATGTATTATGTAAATTTGTTGTTTCTTAAACATGTAAGAGATGTTCTGTGTCCCTGTCAAAGAATAAGAAATATTATATTAAGAAGTATTATTGTGATATTTACATTAAAGTTTTAAAGTTTGTGACCTCGCGGTGAATACTGGTCAGATTTCTACATGCTTAAAGCCCGAAGATCAATTAGTTTTTAATCCTATTTTAAGCATACGCATAAGATATAATTACTAATTAATTGCAACATTTTTTGATATTCAATTCAGCAAACAGATGTTTATATGCGTACCAATATATATTAGATACGAGGTTCGTCAGACATCAAATGATGTGATCAGACTAGCACCCCACCCCTTTACAAGTTCATCTTCTGACTTTCCATCAAAGACTGTCCGAATCCTATCCGAATACTATTTAGGGTGATAATTATTTTAGACAGTTCCTTCCTATTTTTCTTGACGGATTTATATTGATATGTAACAGCCTGGCAGGCACTCGAACCCCTGACACTCGGAATACGATTCCGCGGCTCTTGAGTTCCTCTGAGCTATTCGGCCGCTTACACGTTTTACTTGTTTAAATACTGAATAGTTATAAACCTACTGTGTATGCAAATATTTCTTTCGAATTTCCAATGCTTACTTAGCATTATGATTAATTTCTAGCTGGGCTATACAAATGTTTTGTCAGTCACAGGGTGAGAAAAAAGTGCATCCTGACATGACTCGAAAACCGGTGACCCGTCTAGAATACTGTACCGCAGGCCTGTACCGACATTTGTTGATAGTTTCATTATTTGTACATGTATAGTGAACATTTTACTAATTATACATTGTACATTGTACTATTTCTATATATTTTGTACAAATAAAAATAACTAGCTATTTTTCTAGATAAAAAATTCTGTGGTGGCTAAAATAGTAGCATGTTGAACTTTTTAGACATGTAATCACAACAGACAGGCTAAGCCACCCTTTTGACAAAATTCCCCTACCTGTCAGCTCATAATCAAGCCATAGACTACTATTTTGTATGTGGCGGGGTTTTTTTACGGGTCATTTACAAACCGTAAAAAAACGGGATAGCAAAACAATGCCCGGGGCGGGTTTCGGGATCCTGCTGGCCCGAAAACCCATTATTTTTGCTTTTACCCTTTGACGGGCTCAAATAATTTAAATTTTAAATATAGGTAAATTAATAAAACCCCCATTTTGATAAACATATATATAGCTTTTTTGATTTTTTTTTTCTGTTTTTATCAAAAATCATTTTTTAAGGGTTTTAATAAATCCGTAATCTTTAAACTTAACAAAAATCCCCCTTTGAGAAAACCCGAGATGAGCCTTTTGTCCCCCTTTGGGCTAACTTAAAAGTATATAACCTTTCCATATAATTTTAACCATAAATTTTTTTTAAAAGTTTTTTCTCACGGGTTTAAAAATTAGGTATGCTGTAGCCCCCAAACACTTGTTTAATTTCCCCTCAAGTAAGTTAATAAACCTAGACATAACTCATAAAATTCTAACTATAATATACTTAAATATCACCTATGTATTTATATTAATTTACAATAAACGGTTTCCCATTTTGCATACTAATATATCTTTTTGGACCTGTACAATTTCAATTTGATTGTAATTTTAATTTTTTTCCTAACAATATCAATTTTATGCTTCATAGGTAAAGGTCAGTTCATTAAAAAAAGGCATATAATACAAGATCCCTATGAAAAGTAAATGTAATTGATAACTTAATCCAAATCAACTTTATTAATTAAAAGCTTTCATTAGATGACTTAAAAAAAGAAGATTTCAATAATTGTCCAGGAAAAATATAAAATTTATAGTAAATTTTATCTGGACCCCAACTATTAAAAGAAAGCAGTGCCACATAAAATGTTGATACACCGGGTAAATTTTAACCTTAAAACTTAACCTATTAGGAAATGATACAGAATTTTTTATATAACAAAAATCTATTATATTAATTAACAAACATATGTAATTGACTAAAATAAGTAGTCCTAAACAAATTTCATTACAAAATATGAGGAATTATGGCAAATCTAAGATGCCTAAAATGTCCAAAGATAATAGTGCACTAAATCACTACAAAAATATGAAAATTTTAACCTAATTAAAAGAGCCTTGGAAATTAAACAAAGCTACAAGAGGAACATTTATCTATCATATTAATTAACAAAGGTATCTAATTGACTAAAGTAAGGAAGTCCAACCAAATTTCATTACAAAAATATAAGAGTTATTGTAAATTTCCTAAGATACCTTACTGTCTTAAGATAGAACACCAAAATTCACTACAAAATGGGGATTTTTACCTTATTATATCACCTGGGAAATGAAAGGGAATTATAAGTGAAAACAAAAATTTCTATTATTTTTAATTTAAAACAAGTTTATCTAATTGTTTAAAAATAAAGAATTTTCTCAAAAAATTACTTTAAAATATTAAAAAAATTATGGGCTTATTTCCTATGTTAAAATATACAAGTTTAAACCCCACTAATTCTTTAAAAAAAAGGGGAAGTAAATATTAAAACCTGTTAAAACCCTTTAGGGAAAAATTAAAATTCAAAGTTATTAAGAAAAACATAGTTTTATTATTTTAAGTTAAACCTACTTTCAACTTGACTTATATAAGAAAACCCCAAAAAATTTTCATTGCAAATTAGAAATAATGGGCCCTTTTTTTCCCATAATCCTTAAATTTAAAAACTTTAAAACCCGACCTTTTAAAACATTTAAAAAATTTGGGAAGTTTACATTGTAATAAACCTTTTTTTGGTTTTTCCCCCCTGAAACCCAAAAAAAAAGGTTTTTAAACCCCAAAAAAAAAATGTTTTTACTATTTAAAAACTACTAATTAATTGACTAAAAAAGAAAACCCCATTGAAATTTTATTGACAATTTACGAGAGATTTAAGGGAAATTTTCTTTTTGATGCCTATTTGTTTTAAAACAAAACATTTCATATTTTAAAAAAAGGGGGGAATTTTCCCCTTTTTAAACCTCCCAGGGAAAAGAAAAACCCAAATTTGTAAGGGAAAAAATATCACTATAATATTTAAATAAAAAATTACATCTGTTTTATTTTATATTGGGAAAAAAACCACCCAAAATTTTATTTAAAAAAAAAAAAAAGGTATGGGAAATGTCCTATAACAGCAGAAATTTTTTCAAAATCCACTTTTCAGTAAGGAAGGTTCCCCTTTTTCCCCGTCAGGGGGCCATTTTTGGATGGTAATGGAATCAAAAAAAAAAATATGTAAAAATGATTTTTTTCAATTTTTTCAGCTCTGAACTATTCACTTTAAAGAGGGGGCATAAGATAAGTTAGTTAAAAATAAAAACCCTTTAAAAAAACATGAATGGCTAGCTTTTTATTTAACCCTTTCCCTCCAGAGGGGTTTTTGTTTTATTTTCACCCTAAATTTTCCAAAAAGGATTTTTAAGAAAATTTCATATTATTAATTTAAAATAATTAAATTTTTTATTTTTTATTAGTATTATAATTTTTAATAAGTTTCCCAAATTTTGTTAGTATAAAAAATAATTAATTTTGATGGTATAATTTTCTTTTGATTTATTATTATTTTTTTTATTACTATTAAATTTAAATTTTTTATTTTAACTATTATTTTTAAAAAAACGGCTAAAGCCCTCCATATGGGAAATTTCGCCGAAAATAACAAGGGGCCCGGGTTTTAAACCGTCCCTATGGCAGTGAAAAAGGTTTTAAACAAATCACTAAATGATCTAGCTTAGAAATTTTTTTAAAAAAAATTTTTATTTATAAAAAGGGAAAAATTTTTTAACGTTTAAGGAAAGATTTCTATTTTGCTTGCGTTTTAAACGTTTCGTATATCGTTTTTAGCGTATTTCGTTTTTTCACGCCCTTTGCGTATTTTGTTTCAAAAGGGTGGTGTAAAAGTGTGTTATGAAGCATTTTAAGTTTCATGCGTTTTTTTTTGCCCAAAATGGTTTTCGTTAAATGAATCGTTTTACCCCCACTGTATCAATACACAAAATTTAAAGGGCCGTTTAAAAATGAAAAAAAGGGAGTTTTTCATTTTTACCCTATAGTAACGTACCCCTTTTGCCATCTTTACAATTAATGTTTTTATAACGTAATGAGGTCATGTCCAAAATTTTATGCATGGGGTGTTTCCCAAAACCCTAAAAATTTTCCCAAATGGCCAAAACCGGGACTGGTGTGTGATTTAACCCCTATTTATACGGGGAAATCAAAAACCGCGGGTTTCCCGGGGTTTACTTTCCCGGCTTAGACCCAAAATGTTTATATTTTTAAAAAAAAATTTTAAATAAAAAAAAATTAAAAAATATAATTTGAATTCTAAAACCTTCAATGAAATTTTTTAGTGTCGTTCTGTCGGGGGCCACCAATTTTCAATTTTAACTCAAGGAAAAAAAGGCGGGGTATTCCGATAAAAAGAATAAAACTTTAACTTTTTTGGAAAAATAATAAACGTCCAGTTTCTGAGTGAAAAGGGGAAACGGTGCAATTTAATACCGAATGACAAAATTTTAAAAAAAGGGGAAAAAAAGAAAAAAGGGAAATTTTTTTAAAGAAAAATTTCCCCCTTTATAGGCCTTTCCTTTAAATTTTATATTACATTTTTAAGGCAGGGGTTTTTCCCAAAAAGTTTTTTTTTTTTTTTTAAGTGACATGAAAAATTTTTCTGTTTTGCTGTCTTTGAAAATCCAATAATTTTCCTCTTTTTCCTCTTTATTACAGTTTCAGGGCCTAAAAAAAAAATTGCGTTCTTAAATTTATATAGGGTCTATAAATAATATTTGTAATGTCCTAAAAAAATTTACCTTTTAAGAATTTCGGGTGATTTAAAAACTACTTTTTACTTTTGTTTTGAGAAACTTTTTCTGGCGACAAGACAGTAAATCAATTGCGGGGGTCCCAAAAAACCCTTTCAAAAATCAAAATTAAATCTACGTATTTTTGCCAGCAATTTTAAACATTCTTTATTCTGGGGAAACTTTTTTCCTTTTTAAAGTTATCCATTTCCCAAATTTTCCTTTTGGAAAACCTGTGTTTTTAATCTGTTTTGTATTTTTTGTCAAAAAGTTAAATTCCTTTTTTTTTACACTAAGATTATATTTTTTGATTGTTTTTGGGTGGGAGCCCCCTTAATTTTATAGATTTTTCCCAAAATAAACCATCTGAAATTAAAATTTTTCCACTGTAAATTTATAAAAATTTTTCCCAAAGAATTTTTTAAAAGTCGGGCCTTTTGGACTATTACGTAGAATTACGTAGTTTGGGCAGGGGGATCGTATTGAAAAACGGCCAGCGATTGGCTGAAAAAAAGTGCAGGGAAAACCGTATGATTTTAGTTTTTAAAATGGCGATTGGGTTGAAAGTGGGGTGTTTTTAAGTTAAAAAAAACTAAATTTAAAAATTTAAAAACTTTCAATGTTTTCTTTAAGAAAAAAGAAAATTTTTTCATAGTTTTCTGTGATTTTTTTGACTTGGATATTTGCATTTATAAAAAATGTAAAGTCAGTCCTGTATCAGCCCGAAAAATTTTAATGAAAAAAGGGGGGTTTAAACCCCCTTTTTAAGTCAATTTGGGGAAAAAAATTTTGGGCGGGTAAACCCCATATAACAGGAACATTTTTATGTTTCCCCGGGAATTTTATTCTGCTAGAAAAAAAACCTCTTTAGCATGAAAACTGAATTTTAAAGGGAGGGTAAGGGACCATTTTTAAAATTTTAAATCTATGGAAATTCAAATTTGAGGTGTCTGAAAACCAAAAGAGAGAGGGAAATTTGGGAAATGTCATTATTCA